>NC_064303.1:37482708-37547859 GCF_023373825.1 Bactrocera dorsalis | reverse complement strand
CATCAGATGGAATTCAAAATTATCGTTATATTGGAAGAACGGCGTGGTTGTGAACCGATTTTCACCCATATTTCGTACATTATCATCAGGGGTATTAAGAGAATTATTATATACGAATTTCATTGAAATCGTAGAGTAGTTCCTGAGATATTTTTTTTGGTCCATAAGTGGGCGACGCCACGCCCCTTTTTTAATTTTTAAAAAAGGTGTAAGGTGCAGCTTTATTCTGCCAATCTTTTCTTCCGTAAAATTATAGTGTTTCTGACGTTTTTTGTTAATCGGTTAACGCACTTTTAGTAATTTTCAACATAACCTTTGTATGGGAGGTGGGCGTGGTTATTATCCGATTTCTCCCATTTTTGAACTGTATATGCATATGCCTCAGGAAACGACTCCATAGAGTTTAGTTGACATAGCTATAGTAGTTTCCGAGATATGTACAAAAAACAGTGGGACGATTTTGCCCATCTTCGAACTTAACCTTCTTATGGAGCCAAGAAATACGTGTACCAAGTTTCATCATGATATCTCAATTTTTATTCAAGTTACAGCTTGCTCGGACGGATGGACAGACGGACAGACAGACATCCGGATTTCAACTCTACTCGTCACCCTGATCACTTTGGTATATATAACCCTATATCTGACTCTTTTAGTTTTTAGGACTTACAAACAAACGTTATGTTAACAAAACTATAATATTCTCCTTAGCAACTTTGTTGCGAGAGTATAAAAATCACATAAGATTCACTTACTTATTCTTGTTGTACAAGCACGAATGACATGCGGTTTTCAATCGTTTTTTAGTACCCTTTTTGGGATTTTCTTTTCGCACTATTGACAATTAGTTTGCTCCTTCGCACTCATTCAAATACATAAATCAAGAAATGAAAGAAACTTTATTTCATCGCATTTAGGTAAACAAAAAATAACGCGAAAATGTGCGTTGGTGGTAGTGTACAGAGAAAAAATGTGTAGTTGTATTGTATTTGTCTCAAGCGGGTAGCCGTGGTTGACAGGGAACATATATAGTATATGTATGTATGTATGTACGATAGGTTGTTTTCTTAAACGCCTTATGAAGTTTCAGTTTTTCCGTAAAACTAAGAAAAAATGTGAAAAGTTTATTTTTCAATTTAAACCGTGTCCAAAATCATATTTCTTTTAGTATGTAAATAACTAGGGACATTTTGATGCTTTGGATTAAATAAACCCGCAAATAGGAATAACTGATATCTACTAAAGATATTTCCACTTTACGAAAAAGGTCTTAATGTTTTCTTTTCATAAAACTATTCGTTTTAAGTTATATATTACACACTATCTCTTGCTTAAGAAATGTTGTTATATTAACACAATTGAATTGTTTAAGAAATGTTTGCAACATGTTGCTCCAGAGTACGGTTGTACCTATCTCCTAAAACTAAACGAGATAGATATAGGGTTATGCATATATAAATGATAGGGATGAGTTGAAATTCGGATGGCTATCTGTCTGTCCGTCCGTCCAAGCTATAACTTAAATAAAAATGATGAAACTTGGTACGTCGGTTTCCACAAAAAAATTTCGATTTCGGGCATAGTTAGACATAAGGACTCAATTAAGATATGCAAGTAAAACTTTAATTTGACGCAGGGGATCGCACTTCTTAGCAAAAATTTTGAAAAAGTGGGTGTGGAATAAGTTTAATGTACATACATATCTCCTAAACCAATAAATCTACAATAACCAAATTCCCCTTACGCAAATATTATAAGAACTTCTACCGACAGTGTGTGTGTTATTTGCTTCGGTGGTATATTATGTATTGATAAGATATTAAAAAATTTCCTAAAAATTATATGAAAAAAGAAATTATTATATTTGGTGAAAAACTGAAACTTAAGAAGGCGCTTGAAAACAAAAATCAACTTGGAAATAACGGACACTAACATATGCAGACTACAATAAACACGGCGAAGGGACAAATTCAGTTTATTTAAGCTTAGATCATCTACATATACATACATATGTATTTAAGTTACAATAAAATGTAATTTATTTAGTCTTCTACAAAGTTAAGTTGAGGACGTCAGGAGATTACTCTAGAACCGAGTGCAAATATTACGGAGTAAATAATATTCGTATGCATCTGCACTACCCTTCAGTTCCCGCCGTTCGGTTGTTCCATATAAGGAGACAGTCTGTCGGGTGGGGTATGAGAGGCAGCAAAATCGAAAGTCTAAAACAAAACGGTGCTTTTTCCATCAAATATCCGCAACGCTAACATCGTGATGACAAAACTGGAATCTCAGCATACATGCCGCATATCGATGAGGTGGAACCACTTCCCCTATTGTTGGGGAAGATATTGGATAAAGCGTTACGAAGAGGAACCGGTGTTATCATTTCTTCCGAACTAAATTCATGACAATCAATCTCGGGAGCCACATCACACCACAGGCAAACGACGCGAAATAATGCGCTTACCAAAATTTTTCTCCAATAAATTGATTGTTTCGTTGTTTGTTTAGCATAGCGCGTTTCGTTGGAATCAAATGTCATCTCCAAAATGTCTGGTGTATTATGATCATTTCAAATACGACAAGTCTGTTTACTCTCGTATCCATTCAACAAAAAGTGGGCTTTATTACTGAAAAATTCTTCTGAAAATCGAGACACATTCACTGAACGTGCGACGCGCTTGATGGATTATGTAAGCCCGCAAACCATGAATCTTTTGCGAAATTTTCTAAAAAAGCACCTTAGGCCCACTTAAAATGGAAAATGTTAAACGTCAGTCTTCGTGCGTTTAGTACTACTGGATGGTTAGTCTTGGATGGCAGGGCCCTATAGAGCTATTCGCTCTTGGTAAAGCTAAGCTTCCCTGCTTTTAAGGGTTCTACCTCGTCATTTATTCCCTTTAGGTGTCCACGCGGTAGGATCAGTTGTAAAAGCTATTAGGTCAGTTGTAGAAGCTGGTTGCAAGAAAGCAATGTATAAACATCTGGCCACTTCCTTCTTACTCGTTCCGATAGTGAGAACAGAAATTTAAACGCCTAAGCAGATTTGAAATGGGTTCGAGACGTTCTATCAACTTAACATATTTGATCACAAGAGGATTAAAATTACCATTTCGTTTACTAGTATTCTATGTTTAAGAGTAAATCTCCAATTCTTTCAGCACCCTTGCGTCCACTAGTGGTCGCAGCAGCGTACTAAATAATAATTGAGGTTTCGAAAATTTCTATAACCGCTGCATTATTACCGCACTCACTTTCATAGTTAGCCTGAGGTGGCAGGAAAAGTTCAACAGACCAAACAAGTTTAAATGCATACTTAAAACTTGCAACAACGTGCCGGGCAGCAAGTTTCCTCATACTTGTTATTTTTATTTGCGTTGCGCAAGAACTTCTTGTCAACAAAACAGAGAAATGTTGCCGGTGAACTTTTTTTTTTTTTTTGTCTGGCATAAAAGAAAATTTTAAAATTTAATTTGTTTGCAAGTGCAAATAAAAAATTGAAACACGTTCACAGCTGCACTGAAGCTACTACATAAAACCTCTCACATACATATGTATTTCGTAAATCATAAAAGAGTTAAAAAGATATTTATATCGATTTTCATCGGTCAGTCTGTATGGCAGCTATATGCTATTGCAATATACGTATATATTTGAAAACCTTTTCCGAATATTATACCGGTGCCTTAGACAATCTGTGCGAAATTTTAAGAAGGTATCTTATGAAATAATAAAGCTTCTTAGACAAGGCAAGTATTTGATTTAATATGGTATAGACATTTCCAACAAATAAGTATTTCTAAGAGAGAATAAACGTGTTTTTTATTAATATTTCAAAAACTAAGGTTCTAGCTTACGTACATACAGACTACAAACCAACATGTCACGCTGTAATCTATAAATAGATGGATATATACTTCTTAGAGTCTCCTACGTTTTCTACTGGCTGTTATATTTCGTGGCAACGTTGTCATACCCTGTTCAGTTTTGCAATGAAGGCAACTAACAACTTACAGAAGAAAAACCCGTAAACTGAGTTAAAGCGCTAGCTAAGGGAATTGTAGCAAAGAGGTTAAGAAGAAAAAGAAAGCGGTACTAAGAGAATGCAGTCAAAGCTTTCATATAAAAAGAATACATTTATGAGCATGAGTGAAAATGGTTACAAGAAACGATTATTGCACATGTCTGCTCTGGTATATATATATATACACATGTATTCTATGAATGGCTATGTTGGTACGCAATTTCCAGCAGTTAATGAAAACTCAATTAAAGGACGGAAAGCACACACAAAAAAATTCAACAAAAATTAATCAGTCGCTGCCGCAAAAATGAATAATATCAATTCCGGAATATACAAATCCATACATATACTACTATGAATAAACAACATTCATTAGTCGAAATATATTTTTGTTTAGGATGGTACGACCATAAGTGACATTTGTGCTAAATGTTACATCGAAATAATCATTAGTGTGTAGTATACGGTTGTCTTTCTGAAGTACATAAAGTGCATTCGACGATTTTTACAATAAGTGAAATTATTCAACAAAGAAGTTGTATTAAATTTTGTTAGCGGAATCAAATTTCTTGTCCTGAAACGTTCAGGATTTCGGTGATAATAGTTTATCGTGAGCAAGGGCTTTGCATTGGTACAAATGATTCAAAGAGGGTCGAGAAAGCGTTGACCACGAACCACGTTCAGGACGGAAATCAAAATCAACTTACGATCAACGCGTCAATAATATAAAGGAATTGATGTTTGAGAATCGAAGATCGACGGAAAGAGATCTTACTGGCATCGGTAGCATATCGGAAGGATAAGTGAAAAATATTTTGGAAGATAATTTAGACCTAAGAAAAGTGAAAGCACCATTTTTTCAAAAATCGCTAAAATTTTCGAAAAACGGCGTCTCGTTAACGTCTGTGAAACAATGCTTTCGGATCACCAGAATGTCATGAAACCTACTGGTATTATTACTGGCGATGACTTTTGGCTTTATGCTTACGACTAAAAAACAAAGGATCAATCGGCCGAATATCGTGGCAAAGGTGAGCCGCAACCGAAAAAAGCCACGTCAAAGCAGGCCAATGATCAAGGTTATGAGGACAGTTTTCTTCGATTATCGTGGAAGCACGAAATTGTAGATGGGCATAATCGTACTGGTGTCACGCCCAACAAAACGCCATTAACTGACACAGTAGTACTGACACAATTGAATATTAAATTAGGATATAAAACTCTAATTTGGCATAAGGAATTGCAGTAGCATAGGCATATGTGTGTAAAAAAACCACCAAGGTTAAGACAATATAATTCCTCTAGAGAAAATATTATAAGGACTCTGACTGACAGTGTGAAAATGGATGGAATTGGATGATAATCCCCTCCACTCCTCATATAACAGTGCTAACTCAATACGATAAAAAATTAAATTCTGGCCCAGAGATGGCATGATAAGGCCTTATTGGAGCCAGGAAGATGGGACACTGCCCACTCTTAGGTAAAAGCACATATTTGAAAGCTCGCCTCACTGATGTCAACCAAATTCAATGTCTACGGATATTCTTATCTCACGGTGTTAAAATAATAAAATCGGACAGCAACCACGCCTACTTCTTACATAACACAATTTAAATTCCATTTGAGACTTTTCAGTACGCAAAATCAGAAACGAACTAATATACCAGAACTTTGCAGGACTAGTGTGGACCCAGTGCTTATAATTGACTTTTTACCGAAAATATCGGTCAATGTGTGAGATATACATATGTATAAACAAAATTCATTATTTATAACAGTGCATATTTGAGCTTAGAATGAATAAAATCTGGAGAAAACTCGCCTTAAACCCAATATAATTAACAAGCCTTCAGTACTTTAAGTACTTCCGTGGCCTTAATCCGTGTTCGTTGCAACAGTATTAAATGTTCGGTTATACCCGAACTTAGCTCTTCTTTTCTTATTTTTTTGTGTACATTCATATAAATATTCTCAAGTCTATAAATCAAATAATATACGTATGTATTAGCTACAGGTTCAGGTTAGGTACATTCCTGTTTATCTACATATTCCTCCATATCAGATTTTTCATTTGGTAAAACATTCGGCAAAGATAAACATATTTCGTATATCTTGTAAATAAGTTTTTTTCAAAAGTAATTAACTCCATAATATACCTCCGAGAAACAGTTTAAGTTCAATGGCAGCTGAAACTTTTAAAATTTCATTTATTATTCATACAACTTTTCACACTGTGATTTAAAATTCATTTCGTCTGCCAAAATTTAAAATCCTTTTCCTAATAACTATCTACATTCTACTCCAATAGAATTTATGTGAAATTCAATGGAAACCTCAGAAGCAATTGAAATCATTGTTGATGTCGCTTCCGATGGTGAACAAATTATTTATTTTTAGCCATTAAATTTCATTTACATGATTTATATTGATCATTTTAATTTTGTTTTGCTTGAAATGTCACACAAAATTCAAATAAATTGTTTTCGAAAATTGTCACAAAGTAGACATAATCCTTCAAGTCAATCTGTGATGCAAACAAAGTTAAATAAAATATAAAAAGATGTTGCTCTGCGATATCACTGATTATTTTTCCTTATGACTGTCAACTAATTTATTTTTCAATTATTTATAAGCACAGACAATAGAAAATATGTTATGTATCTCAAATCTTCACAAAGCAATTTTACTTTTTATTAAAACCCACTGTTGCTTTGGTAAATTAGTTAATACATAAACTTACTGCGTATATATACATAGTATAGTTATGGTGATGATTTACCAATCAGCGGAAACGGCTGGAAACTTGCCTTATGAATAGCACATAGCACATAGTTAGCAACTGTCTTAATTATTGTGCACTGAAAAATAAATGATTTCTAATTTAAATGACACATCAAAAACAGTAATGCTTAACACTTTATTTGGAGCAATGAGTTAAAAGAAAATATCGGACGAAAACTTGAGGATGAAATGCTAGATTCTATCGAATTTTTTAATAAGCCTTATATTGACTACTTTAATAGGAGATATGTACATTAAACTTGAATCGATACCGAGTAGACACCTTAATAGTTATTCCAGAATAGAGGCCTGAAAATTCTGTGTTCTTTAGCAACTGATAAAGAAATAATTAATATTTTTCTAACTTCTATATTTATGTATATAAGTCTTTGTTGTCATTACTTTTATACTCTTGCAACCAGTCGCTATAGAGTATTATAGTTGTTCACTTAACGGTTGTACGTATCACTTAAAACTAATCCAATTAGATAAAGGGTTATATACATATATATAAATGATCAGGGTGACGAGTTGAAATTCGGGTGACTGTCTGTCTGTCTATTCATCCATCCGCCATGCAAGCTGTAACTTGAGTAATAATATCTTGATGAAACTTGGTAAAGGGTGATTTTTTAAGAGCTTGATACAACTTTTTTTAAAAAAAAAAAAACGCATAAAATTTGCAAAATCTCATCGGTTCTTTATTGAAACGTTAGATTGGTTCATGACATTTACTTTTGAAGATAATTTCCATTTAAATGTTGACCGCGGCTGCGTCTTAGGTGGTCCATTCGGAAAGTCCAATTTTGGGCAACTTTTTCGAGCATTTCGGCCGGAATAGCCCGAATTTCTTCGGAAATGTTGTCTTCCAAAGCTGGAATAGTTGCTGGCTTATTTCTGTAGACTTTAGACTTGACGTAGCCCACAAAAAATAGTCTAAAGGCGTTAAATCGCATGATCTTGGTGGCCAACTTACGGGTTCCATTTCTTGAGATGAATTGTTGTCCGAAGTTTTCCCTCAAAATGGCCATAGAATCGCGAGCTGTTTGTGGCATGTAGCGCCATCTTGTTGAAACCACATGTCAACCAAGTTCAGTTCTTCCATTTTTGGGCAACAAAAAGTTTGTTAGCATCGAACGATAGCGATGCGGAGCCATTCACCGTAACGTTGCGTCCAAACAGCATCTTTGAAAAAATACGGTCCAATGATTCACCAGCGTACAAACCACACCAAACAGTGCATTTTTCGGGATGCATGGGCAGTTCTTGAACGGCTTCTGGTGCTCTTCACACCAAATGCGGCAATTTTGCTTATTTACGTACGAGCCATTCAACCAGAAATGAGCCTCATCGCTGAACAAAATTTGTCGATAAAAACATTTCGAACCGAACACTGATTTTGGTAATAAAATTCAATGATTTGCAAGCGTTGCTCGTTTAGTAAGTCTATTCATGATGAAATGTCAAAGCATACTGAGCATCTTTCTCTTTGACACCAATGTCTGACAATCCGCACGTGATCTGTCAAATACTAATGCATGAAAATCCTAACCTCAAAAAAAATCACCCGTTATATGGGTTCCTTAGCACAAATAAAATCGATTTCGTGAATGGGCGTAATCTGACCACTCCCACGCCCATAAATCGTCATTAACCGAAAACCGATAACTAAGCCATATCTAAGAACCAAATTAAGATATAAAGCTGTAATTTGGTACTGAGGATCACAGTAGCAAGGGGAACCTGTGGACAAAATTTGAAAAAGTAGGCGTGGCCTCACCCTCTGACCAGTTTAATGTAGATATCTGTTAAACAAAAAACAACCAAATTTACGGAGTACACATCTTATAAGAACTTCTACCGATGGTGTGAAGATGGATGAAATCAGAGCATAACCCCGCACACTCCCCAAACATATAACGGTACAGTTCAAAACTACTAAAAACGCAATAAATTAATAACTAAATTCGCCAGAAACATTAAATTACCACCCAGATGGTATAAGAAAGCTTTATATGTGGGTGGTGGTGTGAAAATTGTACGATGGACGTGGCCCCCCCACTTTTTGGTGAAATACCATATCTCGGTGTGTTATGGCATTCTTTTTATATTCCTATATCACTTTATAAATATGAACGCATTCGGACAACTTCCCATTTGTAAAATTATAAATTCCACTTGATTCGTTGAGTTTCCAGTACACAAATCAAGAAGAAATTAATATAACGACATACAACTTTGCACGAATAATGTCTTTAGTGTGTACCATCTTATGATCAAAAATTGTCTAAATCCAATAAAAACTGTTCAAGTTCCTTGGTATCGAATATTTAGACCCCGGTAACTTTGGTTGACTTCGAAAATGTCGGTAAATTTGTAGTATATGTGACTGAAATTAATGGATAATCTTTCTGTTATAACGATTTGCTGTATGTCAAATATTAAATAAAAGAGCGTGTTTTACTCGCAACAGTGAATCTTTGTACCTAAAATAGATAAATTTAAGTGAAGGCTTGGCCTAGCCTCCATATAATATATCCATTACCAAGATTTTTGAACATCCGGCTGACTTTACTCTATATGATTGGTTTTACACCTTAAAGTATTTTCCTGGCTTTGCAGGTTGCAAGTTGCAAGAGTATAAAATGTTCGGATGCACCCGAACTTAGCCTTTCCTTACTTGTTTTTCTTAAAATGAGCGGTGTTGGCTTTAATTCAGCCACAATGCTACTTTTTTTTGAAAAAAGGTCAGCTTTATCAAACCAAAATCCACCAATATCATTCGTGCGGACTCACGAGAATTGCCCAGATCTTTAACCACCTCTTTAACACTTGCCTGACAAATTTTCAAGCGCCATGTCCTTTACTTTTTTAATATTTTCATTAGTTGAAAAGGTCAGAGGTCGGTCAGATCGAGGCATGTCTTCAACGATCTCCAGACTGGCTTTGAAGGATTTGTACTACTTGTAAGTTTGTATTTTTAATAAAACTGAATCACCGGGAGGCCTTCTAAACGCAACGATTCCGTACACGAAATTTGGGTACAAATAGAAAAATTGACACAAATTATTTCTTCGATATTTTTATCCACGTCACGCTCATATTTGGCACAGTAGTTAGTACTGCCAACTTAACAAAATTAATTTGGTTGAAATATTATTATTAAATATATTATTTTGAATATAGATCACTCTCTATTTTAGGTACCATTGCATTTTCAATTTTAACTTTTTTTTGAACCACAAATTGGTCACATTCATTATTTGCTAGCACTGACAATTTCATTTGCCACCCTTCATGTAAGAATTTTTATTAAAGCGATTGAACTCCCATAGATTTTCACAGGAATATGTGAGTGTAAATATAGGGTGGGCCATATAAAATTTTAAATATCGAAGATAGGGCGTAAAAGATTGAGTGTAGCATTTGCTATATGGCACGTAGCGCCGCACATAGGTTTCTGCTAGTGCATACTGCGGCTAAAAATATAAGGAGTTGTCGCAGGACAATGACATTTGGTACATCATTGTTTTGGATGCCAATCAAGAAAAAAATGAAAAAAATTTTTTAAAAAATTTTATTTTACGCCCACCTCCCATATAAGGTGAAACTTAATTTTTGACCTACAGCACTGATTTTTGGTACATAGCATTTTTATGACATTATATATGTTGGTGTTAAATTTCAATAATATCCGCCCACTTTTACGCCCACCTCCCATACAACTAAATTCTCTTTTATCAAGTCTCTTTTAGCAACTTTTTTACATCTTCGTGACATTCTGACATTGTTTTTTTCAAGGGGGACAATTTGGGGCAGCTGAATTTTTTTTTATCGTTTAGCTGAGACTTCAGGCTTTAATTCGGTATATGTATGTCGACAGCGGTAGACAGCGCTAAAAAGATGCACCACTTTGAATTTGAAGAACATTGAAATTTTGACGTCCAAATTATGTTGTTCCACAAAATTTTTCATGCACTATTTTTTTCAATGGATTTTGATGCAAATTTTTTCTTTGATACATATTATAAATGAACAAGTAAGGAAGGGCTAAGTTCGGGTGTCACCGAACATTTTATACTCTCGCATGATAAAGTGATAATCGAGATTTCATTATCCGTCATTTACATATTTTTTTAAACGTGATACCTCAGCTCAAATACCGTATTTGTGTAAAGTTTTATTCCGCTATCATCATTGGTTCCTAATGTATATATTATACAGAGAAGACATCAGATGGAATTCAAAATAGCGTTATATTGGAAGAAGGCGTGGTTGTAAACCGATTGCACCCATATTTCGTACATATCATCAGGGTGCTAAGAAAATATTATGTACCGAATTTCATTGAAATCGGTTGAGTAGTTCCTGAGATATGGTTTTTGGTCCATAAGTGGGCGACGCCACGCCCATTTTCAATTTAAAAAAAAAAGCCTGGGTGCAGCTTCCTTCTGCCAATTCTTCCGTAAAATTTTGTGTTTCTGACGTTTTTTGTTAGTCGGTTAACGCACTTTTAGTGATTTTCAACATAACCTTTGTATGGGAGGTGGGCGTGGTTATTATTTCTTCCATTTTTGAACTGTATATGGAAATGTCTGAAGAAAACGACTCTGTAGAGTTTTATTTACATAGCTATAGTAGTTTCTCAGATATATACAAACAACTTAGTAGGGGGCGGGGCCACGCCCACTTTTCCAAAAAAATTACGTCCAAATATGCCCCTCCCTAATGCGATCCTTTGTGCCAAATTTCACTTTAATATCTTTATTTATGGCTTAGTTATGACACTTTATAGGTTTTCGGTTTCCGCCATTTTGTGGGCGTGGCAGTGGGCCGATTTTGCCCATCTTCGAACTTAACCTTCTTATGGAGCCAAGAAATACGTGTACCAAGTTTCATCACGATATCTCAATTTTTACTCAAGTTACAGTTTGCACGGACGGACGGATAGACGGACGGACGGATGGACAGACGGACGGACGGACAGACAGACATCCGGATTTCAACTCTACTCGTCACCCTGATCACTTTGGTGTATATAACCCTATATCTGACTCTTTTAGTTTTAGGACTTACAAACAACCGTTATGTGAACAAAACTATAATACTCTCTTTAGCAACTTTGTTGCGAGAGTATAAAAATAATAACAAAGTTGAATTTCAATAGTTGTTTTATTGTATCAATGATTTGACTTTTGAGTAAATTTTTTGCTAATTTTGATGTTCTCTACATTCACCAACTTTGGGTATTTCTGGACAAAAAACTAATGCAGATAGAATCCTAATACTTTGGGAAAATAATGTATAGATAGTTGGTAACAAACTGTGAAATTTTCATTCAAATCAGACAACATGAAATTTTTGAATTTCGGCCACAGATATCCCAATGTGCGCCGTCCTGCTGGAATGTTGTCCAAGTCTTCCTCTTCAATTTGCTTGAAGTAAAATTCGGCTAACATTGCGCGATATCGCTCACCATTGATGGTTACGGCGGTTCCTTTCTTCTGTATTTTCGAAGAAAAATGGGCCGATGATTCCACCAGAGCAAAATCCGCACCATACAGTGATTCGTGCTGAGTGCATTGGCTTCTCGACAATTACGTGCGGATTTTCTGTGCCCCAAATGCGACAATTCTTCTTGTTAACGTAACCATCGAGGTGGAAATGAGCCTCGTCCGAAAAGATGATTTTTCGGTAAAATTTACCATCCTCGGTCAAACGGTCTTCTGCCCGATTTGCGAACTGTAGAATAGTGAATAGCGACCCATTTCGTAAATTTTAGACTTTTTACTGCATATCTCTCACTTTGCGAATGGTATTTGACGTTTCCTATGTCGAAATATAGATAACTCAAATTTAAAACGTTAGGTGGCTCACGCGCAAAGGACCATAAATCTTTCGCAGAAATTTTCTCTCGAAAACTCGCAACGTCGACTCATCGGTTGTTGTCATCGTCCAAGCCTCTGCACCATATAGCAGGACGGGAATTATGAGCGTCTTATAGAGTTTGGCTTTTGTTCGTCGAGAGAGGACTTTACTTTTCAATTGCCTACTCAGTCCGAAGTAGCACCTGTTGGCAAGAGTAATCCTGCGTTGGATTTCAAGCTGACATTGTTGGTGGTGTTAACGCTGGTTCCTAAATAGACGAAATTATCTACAACTTCAAAGTTATGACTGTCAACAGTGACGTGGGGCCAAGACGCGAGTGCGATGACTGTTTGTTTGATGACAACGTCTTGCCCTCGTTCACTGCCAGACCCATTTGCGTTGCTTCCTTGTTCAGTCTGGAGAAAGCAGAACTAACGGCGCGGGTGTTGAGACCGATGATATCAATATCATCGGCATACGCCAGCAGCTGTACACTCTTATAAAAGATTGTACCTGCTCGATTCAGTTCTGCAGCTCGAATTATTTTCTCCAGCAGCAGATTGAAAAAGTCGCACGATAGGGAGTCGCCTTGTCTGAAACCTCGTTTGGTATCGAACGGCTCGGAGAGGTCCTTCCCGATCCTGACGGAGCTTTTCGTGTTGGTCAGCGTCAGTTTACACAGCCGTATTAGTTTTGCGGGGATACCAAATTCAGACATCGCGGTATAAAGGCAGCTCCTTTTCGTGCTGTCTGAAGCAGCTTTGAAATCGACGAATAGGTGGATTCTCCTTTCACGGGTCTTTTCCAAGATTTGGCGCATGGTGAATATCTGGTCGGTTGTTGATTTACCAGGTCTAAAGCCACACTGATAATGTCCAATCAGTTTGTTGACGGTGGACTTTAATCTTTCACACTGAAGGGTCGATGGAACCATATATGCAATGTTGAGGAGGCTTATCCCACGGTAGTTGGCGCAGATTGTGGGGTCTCCTTTTTTATGGATTGGGCATAGCACACTTAGATTCCAATCGTTGGGCATGCTTTCGTCAGACCATATTTTACAAAGAAGCTGATGCATGCTCCTTATCAGCTCTTCGCCGCCGTGTTTGAATAGCTCGGCCGGTAATCCGTCAGCCCCTGCCGCTTTGTTGTTCTTCAGGCGGCCAATAGCTATTCGAACTTCTTCATGGCCGGGTAATGGAACGTCTGTTCCATTGTCATCGATTGGGGAATCGGGTCCGCCATCTGCTGGTGTTATGCGTTCACTGCCATTCAGCAGGCTGGAGAAGTGTTTCCTCCATAGTCTAAGTATGCTCTGGGCATCGCTAACTAGATCACCTTGGGGGGTTCTACAAGAGTATGCTCCGGTCTTGAAACCTTCTGTAAGCCGCCGCATTTTTTCGTAGAATTTTCGAGCATTACCCCTGTCGGCCAGCTTATCAAGCTGTTTGTACTCACGCATTTCGGCCTCTTTCTTCTTCTGTCTGCAAATGCGTCTCGCTTCCCTCTTCAACTCTCGGTATCTATCCCATCCCGCACGTGTTGTGGTCGATCGTAACGTTGCGAGGTAGGCAGCCTGTTTTCTCTCCGCTGCGACACGGCACTCCTCGTCGTACCGGCTGTTCTTTTGCACTTTCCGAAAACCAATGGTTTCGGTTGCAGCTGTACGTAAGGAGTTTGAAGTTTGTTTAGTTATTAAGTTTTATATTCAAAAAATATGGGAAAAACAACAAATTGGCAAAAGAGAAAGAGAAGAGAAACCACATTTTGTTCTAATAACAACCTACGATTTAACTATCAAATATACATATTTATCCTAAAGTTATTCTGATTCTATTCTGACAATATTGCTTACCTTGTAAAAACTACGTTATGTAATATTATGTACCGTATATACTTATATGCTGAATTCAGAATCCGACCACCTAGAAGCATATTTTCAGATACTTTTAAGGTGATGTTCGAGTCTAAAATGTTTTAAGGTTAAACATTTTATCTTCTGTTTTAAATTTTATCGCAAAGAACAAGTAGAAAGTACTGAATAGTTACATAATATGAATCATATATCTTTTATTATGAAGAAAAAACTTTCTTCGTTCTGGACGACCTTCGCTTTCTTCAACAGATGAAACTATTAAAAAGCATATGTCGTCAGGTATGTGCTAGAGAGATGATGAAAGAGCTCGACATCTCTCGCGTGTCTGTAAGAATTAGTTTGGCGAATATTGCCTGATTTTTTTTCAAAAACAAGACTTGATTATGAGATTTCGGATCCCACATTCATGGAGAGCAATTTACCTACCAATAAGATATAAGTTTATGAGTTTAACATGCACACAAGTCAGCAAACATTGGAATGCAGGGAAAAAATCCAGGAGAAACAAAAATAAATAAAAATAATATGAATCATATATCTTTTATTATGAAGATAAAACTATCTTCGTTCTGGACGACCTTCGCTTTCTTCAACAGATGAAACTATTAAAAGCATATGTCATCAGGCATGTGCTAGAGAGATGATGAAAGAGCTCGACATCTCTCGCGTGTCTGTAAGAATTAGTTTGGCGAATATTGCCGACAAAGCTGATTTTTTTTCAAAAACAAGACTTGATTATGAGAATTCGGATCCCACATTCATGGAGAGCAATTTACCTACCAATAAGATATAAGTTTATGAGTTTAACATGCACACAAGTCAGCAAACATTGGAATGCAGGTAAAAATTCCAGGAGAAACAAAAATAAATACGTCAAAGCCGCAGAAAAAACGAAAATGATTGTCATTGCTTTTTTTCGATATTTGTGTTTGAGTGTTACATGAGTTTGGGAGCGACGGCCAATAAGGAGTTCTGGTTGGCCGTATTGAGGCGTTTGCGTAAAATTGGTGGATCTTACACGGGGATAGTGCACTGTAGCATCGAGCTACGATTGTGACCGAATTTAAAGCCAAAAACGAAATTAATACCATGGGTAAATTACCGTATTCACCAGATATGGCTCCGTGATTTTTTTCTTTTCAATCGATCGGCGATAAAAAAAATTTTGATGAATAATTAAATATCTATAATTTCCGGGTACTTTTTTTGTCAATTGAAATTTTCTTTGTCTTATTTTAAAAGTGAACAATCTTCTGAACTCAATTGCTACAATTTTTGACCAGTTATTCAAGTGAAGGAATATTTAGATTCTTTTAGTGAACAATATAAATTTGGCGAAAATCATGTACTTCATATTCGACCCCTACCAAATATAATTTCTCTACATATTTTCTATTTTCTCTAAAAAAACGAAGAAAATGCCTCTGGCTTAATTCCCTTTCCATTATTTTGCCACCAAAGGCAGCCCAATACTTGTAGCAGTTTAGAAAGAAAACTCTGATTTCATTGTCAGTACTTTAAACTTTGTTAGCCAGTTATTGATGTTTTGAAACCAATAGGGCGCACAGTGGCATTTCGGCGGAAAAAATAGGATTTTTCCACTTTCCAATTTCAAAACTTTAATGTTTTTGGTTTGTGAAGAAATATTTGGGTAAGAAAAATTCAAGAAGGTTTTTTATAATAAGTGAAATTTTATAGTTAAAAAAACTAACATAAGTCGACGGAAAGTTATTCAATAAAATCAGATTGAAATTATTGTCCAAATAAAGAATTTGTTTTTGTGTGTAAGTTTATAGCTATGACTTTTCTTTTATTTTTTAGTGAAAATATAGCACCTACTTGTTTATAAAAAAAAAAGATTTATTGAAATTGGCAAAGGAAGCTAATTTTTATAATTTTTCAAAAATTATACTAAAAAATATCAACTTTTCATTTTTTGATGGAAAAAAACTTTATGTGCTTTGCCTTGCTTAGCCCTCTTACTATAAAAAAATGAAAGTTCCAAGTCTGTACTTTCAATTAAAAAAAAAAAACAACCGCCAATTACCGTCCCTTTTAGTAACATCGATTTTAATTTCAATAGTCGCTTCCAATATTTCATACAAATGGTCAATAAGACAAAAAAATGTAGTATACTTTCAGGCGCTCATGTACAAGGCAAGGAAATTAATGTATTACACAAGCTCCTTTTTACAATGCTGGATGGTAAAACCGCTCAGATAGTGACACATACCACTGCAGCAGCAGTATGATACATTTGTGGAGCGAAACCTACTGAAATGAACAACTTAGAGTTAGTTTCCATGAAAACAATTAAACCTGAGGCATGTGAATTGGGAATTTCATTTCAGAAATGGGCTGCAACCTTCCAAAACAAAGAAATTAAAATACAAAATAAATTAAAAATACAAGCGGCCTTTAAAGATAAAATGCGGTTGCGAGTTGATTTTGTTCAACAAGGTACAGGAACTTCTAACGACGGGAACACAACAAGGCTTTTTTTTTAAACCCACAAATGGTTGCGGATATTACTGGCGTCAATGAAGAACTTATCGATCGATTCTTCAAATAATTACATGTGGCGAAAAAATTGATAGTGACAAATTTAAATTATATACGTCAGACACTGCGAGACTGTTCGTATAAAATTATAGTTGGTTTTATATGCCTGTTACTGTGCACGAAGTACTAATGCATGGTAAGGATATAATGGATGCTGCCGTATTACCAATAGTAATGCTTTCAGAGGAAGCCGAGGCAGCCAGAAACAAAGACTACAGGAAGTATCGATTGATGTTTTCGAGAAAGTGTGATCGAATTTCCACAAATACTGATGTCTTCAACAGACTTCTCATAACTTCGGATCCTTACATAAGTAGCTTAAGGCGTCATTCGAACAAAATTTCCTTAGAACTAGATCCCATTGTTAAAGATATGGTGCTTGCATAATATTACAAATAAAAACTAACACAATTTTTCCCCTGTTACATATTCAATTAAAACATTGCATATTATATTGGATTTTTATCAAGGTAAAGGTATAAATAACGTCACTTTGTGTTTAAGTTTAATTTTTTTTCATCAGGAGAACTCAATTAGGTTTAAAAATAAAAATTTTGGCAATTGCAGTTATATGGGAGGTGGGTGTGGCAGTGGGCGGTATTCCAAGATTTTTTCAAAATTTCTTAATTTAGTCCAGAGAAGTGTTTCTGCAAAGTTTCATTGTTGTACGACCACTGCTTCTATTTTTTTCCAAGAAATGTATTGAGCGGTGCCACAGTGGGGCGTGGGTCATAAGTGAGTTGAAGGCACATACAAGGTGCGTTCCAAAGTAAACACGACTGAAAAAAACAGAACAAGTGGTTTTTTCGGCAAAATCAATTTATTTTATTCAAAATAGTCTCCTTCTGCTTCAATACAGTTTTTGCATGGTAGAAAAGCATGTCGAATGAATGTTTTAGTATGCCGGTGCATGCCTTTTGAATGGCTTTTACGTCATCATAACGCTTTCCTTTCATAGGCAAACGCATTTTTCACGGTACCATATCAGGTGAATACGGGGAGTGGTTAATGGTTAAAATGTGATTTTCCAAATAATCGATCCTCGAATGATGGATTCTGAACAATCTTTGGTCGTCAGTCAATTTGTGCGAAACAAACCGTGGCTAAAATCTTATCCATCTTTAAAACCACTGGCTGCGTGGTCACGCGATCTCATTCTACACATCGAACATTTCTCACAGTGGGCTAAAACGCTCAAACAACCAATGTTATTCTGGTTGGCAGCGTATACTTTTCCCACTGACTTTCTTACAGCAGTGCTGCAGACATCAGCACGCGCCACCCGCACGCCTATCGACGAGCTTTCATGGGACTTCTTTGTATTCATCGAAACAAACCGTGCACACACCTTTCGTAAGCCCAAATGTACGGAAAAATGTGATAAATCGATGTTTTGGATATGTTCCATTTCCATGAATTTCAATGATTATTTCGTCTGATTTTTGATGAATTCACGCACAGTTTCGATGGAATTTCCTGCGATCACGGATTTTGATTGGCCCACACCTTGATCGTCATTCATGTCCTCATGACCACTTTGAATACGTTGAAACCACTCTTGGCAATAGGCTATTATCGCCATAATCTTGTTTCACCAATTGAAACGTTTCGGTAAAAGTTTTACCGATTTAAAAAAAAAAAATTTTTCACTTTCAAAAATCGAGTTTTTTTATTTTGTCTTATCTTATTGCTTAACATTTCAAGAATATGTCCTTAAAATTTTAAGATTCTTAGAGTTATCGTCTTATTAGCCTCCTGGCCTTTAACGCTCTAACGCTAACAGCTGATGGCGGTCAGTATAGAAGTGTAGCTGCCGGCGCGTTTTTCTCAAAACTACTTTTTCAAAGTTCGTGTTCACTGTCATTTCAAAACTACTTGATCGATTCATTTCAAACTTTGAACACATTTCTAACATATAAAATACCGCCCCCAACGTTTATTAAATTTTTTTTTTTTTCATTAAGGGTGTTTTTCACCCACAAAATGGCGAAATTTTTAGTGGAAAATAGCAGTTACACTTTAGATGGCCGACAAAAATTTTTGAATGCAAAAAAAAATTATCAGAGAACGTTGGGGGAAGATTTGATTATAGTTTAACTATTTTTCTTGGTTTTTTATTTTTGAATAATTTCCAGCCGAGTTATGGTGAACACCGCAAAGTGTTTTTATTTCAAGACGTTCTGGGGAAAGCACTGTTACCGTCTTATGCCTCAATATTTCTGCCTGAAAAAATTACCTTACATTCTCAAAAGTCTATTCTATAATGTACAAAAGGTCCGAATAAAATTACTCAATCCAGATTTGAGAAATAAATTCACAAAGAAAGTCCTACCCGTCAAAAATTTATTTAAATATCTTGTGAGTTTACTCGTAACAAACGAACGATACATTCACATAAACTCTTATATCCACATTACTACTGATATCTACATCCACATATTCGTGTCCCTGAAGATTAAGTTAGGACCAATGAGCCACGCATAGACCAGTTTTGTTCCTTTTCGATACCTAGTGGAGTTCAATTACTTGATCCATGAAGAGTAGTCATCCTTTAGGATGCCTGCGCTTGTTGCGAATTTTAATAGACTGTGACCTCACTATCGATACCTCCTCCAGTGTATCACTCTGTTGGGACCCCATATGCTTACAGCGTAGTGTCGCTATCAGACTTAATATTCTGATCATGTTCCTGCAGTCTCTTTTATCAAGTGTCAATAGGAAATTTGCTTTTTGTTTTCGATCTACCGCTTTGCACCTGACTTTTGCAGTTTTTCTCCCAAGTGGTTTGTTCCATTGGGTTTCGATTTTCTTTTTCATGCTTATATGATACGAGGCTCTCGCATTGGCTCTCATTTTTTCCTCAAACGCGTTCCCTGATTATTTGACAGGGAAGGAGATCAGGGAATTTCGATCAGCTGATTTCGGAAAAGGCGGGATGCCAGAAGTAAACCGCTTTAATTACTTGACGAAATTAGTGTGAAATGAAATTTCATTGAACTGTGCGAACATATTTTGGAAAAATAACTGTTTATGTAAATTAAATAATGATTTTGCATTTTAACATTTGTATATGTATGCATTTTAAAAGTGTTTAATTTGTGTGTATGTTCAAGAAGATTCGAGAATGGTTTAGATTTATAATTTTTCCACTGGAAAATGTTTTTTTAAATAAGTTTTTCATTTTTAATCAATTGTTAATTTTGGAATGTTTGACCGATAGATGGCGCTACCATCGCAGTATCCAATATTCAAACCTTAAATTGACGTAAACGTGCATTAAAGAAAACGATGCCAAAGTAAAAGGCGACATCTGTGGATCAAGTTTTTATATTGTGGACAGAGTTGTTCGTTCTTAAGTAATAAATTGGGTGATTCATACATCTATGGGTAGCTATAACATTTTTTTCATACCTGCTAACTATTGGAGGGGGTATCTTGACAGGCAATTTAAAATTGCAAAAGGTCTGGCATAAAAAAATAGCGGCATAACTGAAGTGTTGATAAAAAATTTGAGATATACAGAAATCTTTTCGAAGCATTGCACAGAGCAATGCAATATTTAAACGGGAACGATGAATACATATGTATATGCGTACAATTTCAAACTGATCCTTCCTGAAAAATAATAAAATTGCTAAATATTGGGAATGGTAGAATAGAACTGCAATCAAATACACAATGCAATGAATTAAAACAAGCTCATTTATCATTCGATGAATAATATACCACGGGCATCCCAAAAGACTGATGCCATAACCTTGCCAGCCGATTTTTTTGTCTTTCCACGCTTGAGAACCGTTTCTTAATATGCAGTCCACTAGGCTGACAATCGATTGGACTCGATTGATTTCACTGATGCACAGCCCAAATTCAATAGTATTTTTACCCCAGAAACCAATTATTTCTTAACGCACGAAATGTTTTTTGGTTCATTTTGTTGCTTCATCAAAAATGCGATTATTCCTCAACTAATACTTATAATCTAACTAATAGAAATCGTATAGATGGTATTAGTAGTACTATCTATGTATCAGCCACAGCAAAACGTAAGCGGATCCTCTAGTATTTATATAAATATATTGAGTTACAGCTCTCAAAAGTGTAAACCCCTGGTTCAATCAATTCAATCTGTTTAACGTGTCTTTCTTAAAACTAAATTTTTTCAAACTTTTTGCAGTGATAAGTATGCCCAGCTCAAAGACTTGTCACAGAATTGTTGTGAATGATGGCGCACATTCTCATTTTTGAGCAAATTTCAAAACTATTGACTGCTTTCTGCGATTTCGTTACTTATCGAATGGAGAAGTATAAATTATGTGACGAACTGAGTTGATTTAGCCATGTTTGTCTATTTGCTCGGACTAATCGTAATAAAATGCCAGCATTTTTTATTTTAAGAGACACATTTACGAAATATGACCCAAAAAATCGCTGAAAACAATGGTGAAATCTCCGAAGAAATTGCTTATATCGGGCCACTTTAGCCTGTAGATTTCATACAAACTAAATTATTAGAATAATTATATTTTTACTAGAGGACCCGCTTACGTTTTACTGTGGCTGATACATAGATAGTACTACTAATACCATCTATATGATTTCAATTAGTTAGATTATAAGTATTAGTTAAGGAATAATTGCATTTTTGATGAAGAAACAAAAATGAATCATAAAGAATTTCGTGCGTTGAGAAAGAATTGGTTTTTGGGGTAAAAATACTATTGAATTTGTGCATCAGTGAAATCAATCGAGTCCAATCGACTGTCAGCCTAGTGGACTGCATATTAAGAAACGGTTCTCAAGCGTGGAAAGACAAAAAAATCGGCTGGCAAGGTTATGGCATCAATCTTTTGGGATGCCCATGGTATATTATTCATCGTATGATAAATGAGCTTGTTTTAATTCATTGCATAGTGTATTTGATTGCAGTTCTATTTTACCATTCCCAATATTTAGCAATTTTATTATTTTTTCAGGAAGGATCAGTTTGAAATTGTACGCATATACATATGTATTCATCGTTCCCGTTTAAATATTGCATTGCTCTGTGCAATGCTTCGAAAAGATTTCTGTATATCTCAAATTTTTTATCAACACTTCAGTTATGCCGCTATTTTTTTATGCCAGACCTTTTGCAATTTTAAATTGCCTGTCAAGATACCCCCTCCAATAGTTAGCAGGTATGAAAAAAATGTTATAGCTACCCATAGATGTATGAATCACCCAATTTATTACTTAAGAACGAACAACTCTGTCCACAATATAAAAACTTGATCCACAGATGTCGCCTTTTACTTTGGCATCGTTTTCTTTAATGCACGTTTACGTCAATTTAAGGTTTGAATATTGGATACTGCGATGGTAGCGCCATCCTATAGGTCGAACATTCCAAAATTAACAATTGATTAAAAATGAAAAAATAATTTAAAAAACATTTTCCAGTGGACCAAATTGTAAATCTAAACCATTCTCGAATCGCCTTGAACATACACACACAATTTCATCAAAATCGGTCCATCCGTTTAGGAGCAGTTCAAATGCAAATACACGGTCAGAAGATTTATATAAGTATATAAATATAAAAGTTTTAGTATGTTAATTTTAAGAGTATTCTTTTAGAACCCCAGAAATGATTTAGTGACTGATGCTTAAAGCATACCGAATTTTGTATGGAGCACTTTCCAGCCTGTTCGAAGTGCGGCTTTAGACCTAGAAAATCAACAATTGACCAGATATTCACCATACCCCAAATCTTGGGACCTAGTGGTCGATGCCAGAGGCAAAACCAAAGTGATAATAGCTGGTGATTTTAATGCCTGGGCTATCGAATGGGGATGCCAAAGAACCAACAGCAGAGGAAAAACCTTACTAGAAGCCTTTGCTTCTCTTGATCTGGAGGTTTTAAACGTAGGCAATCAATGCACTTTTAACAAAGGTGGCCGACAATCGGTAATTGATTTAACATTTGTTCACTCGAGTTTAGTCCGCAGATCTCACTGGAAAATCAGCAACCATTACACTTTTAGCGATCACTACGCAATTATTTTCGAAATAAATGCTACACACACACGACAGGGTTCATCGACCCAAAATAAAAGTAACTGGCGACTCAAAACATTCGACCCAGACCTCTTTGAAGAAGCCTTCAGACCAACTACCCTTCCCGACAATCTGCTGTCGGCTAACAAAGCTGCTCGGTCTATTATGAGTTGTATTAAGAGTGCATGCGACGCTTCAATGTCCAAGCAATCTCGACGCAAACACCGCCCCCCAGTACAATGGTGGAGCGAGACAATCGCAAAACTACGTAAGGAATGCCAGCAAGCAAGACGCTCGTACCAAAGGTCACGTGGTACATCGGAATACACCACCCTCCAAAAACACTTCAAGGAGAAAAGAAAATTGCTAAAACATGCAATCAAAAAATGTAAGCAGGAGTGTTTCCTTAAACTGTGCGACGATGTTGAGAACAACGCTTGGGGACTTGCCTACAAAACGGTAATGGGAAAACTCCGAACGGGCGGACAAATGCCAACCTCCCCTTTAATAATTGAGAGAATAGTTTCCGTACTCTCACAAGGACAGAATATACCGGCTGTTTCGAATGAAGAAGTCCGAGAAGCATGCAAACGATTAAACCCATCTAAAGCCCCGGGACCAGATGGAATTCCGAATGTAGCACTAAAAACGGCGATTGCCAGAAACATAGCCCCTTTTCGAACAATGTATAATATATGCATCCAAGAAGGCCGCTTTCCCACCATTTGGAAAAAGCAATATCTTATATTACTGCCGAAACCCAATAAACCAATGACAGAACCGTCCCACTTCCGGCCCCTCTGCATATTAGACACCGCTGGAAAGGTTCTGGAGCGGATCATATACCAACGGCTAAATAAGGCAATTGAAGATGCCGGTGGATTATCCCCAAACCAATTCGGATTCGGAAAGGCAAGATCCACAGCTGCAGCGGTAACTCTAGTAAAGACCCTGGCCGAACGGGCTATAAGTGGTAAGAGATGGAAAGGAGGCACAATACAGTACTGTATGGTGGTAACGCTGGATGTAAAGAATGCCTTTAACTCGGCATCCTGGCATAGTATATTGAGGGCACTAAAAAGCTTCTCCGTGCCTCTATACCTTTACAACATTATTGTAAGCTATTTCGAGGGAAGAACTCTAAGCTACAACACAAACGAAGGCTCTAAAAAATACAAAGTCACCGGTGGAGTACCCCAGGGATCTGTACTTGGGCCGCTACTCTGGAACATCATGTACGATGGAGTACTGCGACTGAAAGTACCTAAAAACGTACACATCATTGGGTTCGCAGACGACATCGCTGTTGTGGTTACAGCAAAACACATACACGATATAGTTACGATTACCAACAGGACAATAACGTTAATAAGCGAATGGCCAGAAACTAACGGACTGAACCTAGCGGAGAGCAAGACCGAGGCGGTTCTCATTACTGGCAGAAAAGTTCGGGAAGTTGCCACGTTCAGCATAAAGGGTGTAAGCATCACTACACAACCGGCAATTAAATACTTGGTGCAAGGATTCTTGATGCAAGGATGTCCTTTAAGGAGCACTTAGCGGGCCAAAGCAAAATAGAAGGCGGCTATTTGCTGGTGTATTAAAGTCAGTCGCGCTGTACGGCGTCCAGATATGGGGAAAAGCTCTCGATATAAAATCTTATCGGCGTGGCCTCTTTTCAATATATGCCACCTGCGCGTTGAGAGTATGCTCTGCATTTCGCACAGTATCGGAAGATGCTGCACTCATAATTTCGGGCCTACACCCATTAGACCCCTTGGCCAAAGAAATCCAATGTCTTACAAATGACAGGTTATCACATAATACACTAAAAGAAATTGCAAGGACAGAGACGGTGAATCGCTGGCAACAACGCTGGGAGGAAAGCGAAAACGGGCGGTGGACATTCCGACTGATCCCAAACGTCGAACCATGGCTAAACAGACAGCACGGCGAGGTAGATTTCCATCTAACCCAAATCCTCACAGGACATGGCTGCTTCAAAGCATACCTAAAACGATTCGGACATGAAGATAACGACACATGCGATCATTGCGGAGGCGATACCGTCGAAAATGTAGAATACTAATTTTTCTATTGCCCGAAATATAGTCATGAGAGGCAGCACTTAAAAAATGCGTTCGGTGTAGAGCCAACTCCTGATAACTTGGTAAACCAAATGGTCGAATCAGCAGAAAAATGGAAAGCGGCTAGCGAAGTGGCAGCAAGGGTTATGAAATCCCAACGTGCTAGCGAACAGCGGCGGAGAAGAGAGGTGTTAAATATAACGAACAACCACAACCCAAACACACTAACATTGACGTGACGGGAAGGGTGGGCGACGAACACTGTACAAGGGGGGTTATTAGACCAACAGAGGTGGGACCAAGTAAATGCAACTTGTAACTGACTGCATTTTGACCAGCACGTACGCATGAGTGTCACTCAACCATCCTCCCGACGTAATACTTGACGGTGGTACCGGGGGGAACGGTACAGGACAGTAGGAGGTTTAGTTTGGATTAAAGTTCCACACTGACTTGGGGTCCAGGCTTTCGATGCTTCCTCCTCGTAAAACAAAAAAAAAAAAAAAAAAAAAAAACCCAAATCTTGGAAAAGACCCATGAAAAGAGGATCGACAAACACCACCTCTTTGCCGCTATGTCTGAATTCGGTAACCTCGCAAATGCTACGCCAGGTTCGGAAAGGACTTCGATACCAAACAAGGTTTCAGGCGAGGTGACTTCCTTTTATGCGACTTCTTTAATATATTTCTGGAGAAAACAATTCGAGCAGCTGCAGAGCTGAATAGAGAAGATAAAATCTTCCAAAAGAGTATACAACTGCTGGCATACGCCGACCGACATCGGTCATAACAACAGCGCCGTTAGTTCTGATTTCTCCAGGTTGGACAAAGGAGCGAAGCACATACGTCTGTTGACAATCATAACTTCGAGGTCGTAAATCATTTCGTCTATCTTGGAGACAGCATTAACAGCAACAACAACGTCAGCCTCGAAATCCAATGCAGACTGAGCCTTGTCAACAGGTACTACTTTGGATTGAGTATGCAATTGAGAAGAAAAGTGCTCTGTGTTTAACAAATACCAAATTCTACTCGTCATTCTCGTTTTTTTTGGCAACATCTGTTGAGTCGGCCTTATGAGTTTTCGAGAGAAAGGTTCTGCGGAAGATTTATGGTCTTTTGCGCTTTGGCCACGCGAATATCGCATTCCACTGTGGGCTGAAATTCAAATTTTTTGGTATAAATTAGAAGGAGTGGTACTAGGCCATTGAAATTTAGCATACAGGTTATATATGACTTAGTTAAGAAAAATTCCAAGAATGGATGAAATCGGTCATTCTCCAGGGGTACCTGGATTGCGATATTTTCACGAAAATTGGTAAATATGTTATTCTTGTAATACGCATCGACGATACCAAAAATATTTGAAATCGGCCAGTCCCTAGGAGTACCTCTCTTGGACCTATAGTAAAAATTTGGTTTCATAAAATGAAAAACTTGCATATGATAGGCAAAAGTGGTCAAATAATTTTATTATCCAAATATTTATACATATGTTTTTACTGAAACAATTATTTTTAAACTAACATTGACTGTACATCTGAAATGAGAGAGAAGTTACAGAATTATTAAATTCATTTGAATATAATATAAAAAGTTATATGTACCAAGCGAATCATTCGAAATCACAGCCTTCCGTATCTAAAACTAAAGGGTTCTCCACAACGTCTGCTTCCGATATATCGGAATCAGAATTATCCGAATCGTATTCAGAGCTCACTTGAAGGTGTAAGCAATTGTATTACTTCTTATGGTAGCTTCTCTCTTTTCCGATATTTTTCTCTAGCGGATAAAGACAAGCTTGAAAGAAGGGGGTCTAAAGAATCCATTGCTCTATTGAAAACATCAGTCATATTATTATACTCTCGCAACAAAGTTGCTAAAGAGAGTATTATAGTTTTGTTCACATAACGGTTGTTTGTAAGTCCTAAAACTAAAAGAGTCAGATATAGGGTTATATATACCAAAGTGATCAGGGTGACGAGTAGAGTTGAAATCCGGATGTCTGTCTGTCCGTCCGTCCGTCCGTCCGTCCGTGCAAGCTGTAACTTGAGTAAAAATTGAGATATCGTGATGAAACTTGGTACACGTATTTCTTGGCTCTATTAGAAGGCTAAGTTTGAAGATGGGCAAAATTGGCCTTCTGCCACGCCCACAAAGTGGCGAAAACCGAAAACCTATCAAGTGTCATAACTAAGCCATAAATAAAGATATTAAAGTGAAATTTGGCACAAAGGATCACATTAGGGAGGGGCATATTTGGACGTAATTTTTTTGGAAAAAGTGGGCGTGGCCCCGCCCCCTACTGAGTTTTTTGTACATATCTCGGAAACTACTATAGCTATGTCAACCAAACTCTACAGAATCGTTTCCTTTAGGCATTTCCATATACAGTTTTTAAAAATGGAAGAAAATCGGATAATAACCACGCCCACCTCCCATACAAAGGTTATGTTGAAAATCACTAAAAAGTGCGTTAACCGACTAAGAAAAAACGTCAGAAACACAAAATTTTTACGGATGGAAAATAGCAGAATAAAGCTGGCGATCCAGGCTTTTTTTAAAAATTGAAAATGGGCGTGGCGTCGCGCCCACTTATGGACCAAAAACCATATCTCAGGAACTACTCGACCGATTTTCAATGAAATTCGGTATATAATATTTTCTTAACACCCTGACGACACGTAGGAAATATGGGTGAAAACGGTTCACAACCACGCCTTTTTCCAATATAACACTATTTTGTATTCCATCTGCTGCCTTCTCTATATAATACTAGTATATACATTAGGAACCAATGATGATAGCGGAATAAAACTTTACACGAGTACGGTATTTGAGCTGAGGTATCCCTTGTGGAAAAATTGTCGTCATCGGACTATAACTTTTCAAGGTCCCTGATATCGAACACGAAGAACTCAGTGCCTAACCTAACCTAACCTAATTTTTCACCGAAAATATCGGTAAATCTCACAGAATTTAATTCTAATTAATTTTACAGCAAAATAAAAAAATATGTAAATGACGGATAATGAAATCTCGATTATCACTTTGTCATGCGAGAGTATAAAATGTTCGGTGACACCCGAACTTAGCCCTTCCTTACTTGTTTTTTTTTCTTGTATTTTTTCTTGCGTGTGCGTTGCGATCTCTCTTGTATAATTTATTTCGAGCTTCTGACGCATTTTCACCAACACAACCAACAGGCATTACGCAATTTTGTATAATCTGTGAGCCGTGAACAAATATTTTATGAACTGTTGCTGACATTGGAAACCATAAATATTTTTCCATGTACAAGAAGGCAGTTCTTTAGCAAAAATCTTCAAACTTTGTGGTATCTATAGGATACTCGCAGGAAATAGCAATTAATATAACTCTAAAGTTATTCAAAATTTCTATATCAATATTTGTAATTAAAGAAAAAAGTTCCAAATTGTTAAATGCTTTCCTGGCAGTATTGCCGTCATTTGATGTTCCACTACCATTTGCTTTAGACTTATCTACATGAAGGCCCATTTCTTCCCAAAACATCTTTTGTACTTCTTGTTTACGAAGTTGGAATGCTTCTTTATCTGAAGCTTCCCTTATTTGCCACTTTTTTAATTCGATTCTATAAGCAATGTGTACAACGAATTCAAATACTCGAATCCATGCATGTAGTGGGCTAATACCATATCTAAGGGATGTAAGTTTGGGTTTAAAAACATCAGAATTATAATTTTTAGTTAGTACGAATTGTTTTGGTGTAGCACCACATATTGGGTATTTTTGATTAGAATTGGTGTTTGTTATAACATTTAGTACTTTTCCATCAATCAAAGTCATTTGCAAATCATAACTGACAATAATTTTTTCTCCGTTATCAAGGTAATATTCAAATGGATTTAAATAAGATATTTGCATATCTAGCTGACAATTTTCTGATAGAATTAGAGCTGTAGATTCCTTTGCTAATTGCATTTTTAATGGCCTGCAAAACCGCACTGATTGCGTAGTGCGATTCCTCCAAATAATTTTGCCAGAACTGTCCAACATTTGTAAAGTTATAATGGTATTTACAAACAGTGATTGGTCAAAAAGTTGAGGTGTACTTGTCTCAAACCTTTGTTTAAACATACTTTGTCCCGTTGTACCGCCAAACCCATAGCTAGCAATTAAATCAACATTCGAAATTTCTGCCATGACGTGCAAAACATCTTTTTGGAATAAAAGAATGCGTTGTGCAGTATGGTCTAAGAGATTTTGCAGTGATACTTCTGCTGAAGACTCCGACACAGATATCTCCTTAGGCCGGCAAAGTAGCTTGCATTTAATTACTTTCTCATAGCTTTGATATATATTGCAATTCCTTTCTTTATTTAACAACCTCATTTTGATATATGTATTGTCTTTTGCTTAAATCATTTTCAAGTAAAAATGTGAGAGCTTCTTCCGGAGTGAGTGGAACTGCTTCGGGTTTTTTGGAGGTAACAGCTTTTCTTATTTCGCTTTGTTCTGCTTGATGTGCAGTTTTCTTTAATATAAATGCTAAATCACTTTGTTTTGATTTTTTTGCCGCCACAGTAGCTGCATGAATGAAAAAATCAACATCGTCATTGTTTTCACAAGAAAGATCACTTGCCAGCTTCCTCTTAAGCCGATCTTTTGCATCTGTGTAGCTAACCTTTGATCGTCCTGCTTTACTTGAACAGGGTTTTTCAAAATCATTCTCAGAAATTTCAATAATAGTTGTTGCGGAAACCCACTGGGGGTATTTCTCTTTAAATTTATTAACCATACGATTACATTTTGATATTTTTTGGCTAACATATGCTAATAAATTTTGTATTTATACCCTGAACAGGATATATTAAGTTTCTCACGAAGTTTGTAACACCCAGGAGGAAGCATCGGAGACCCTAAAAAGTATATATATAAATGATCAGTATGTTGAGCTGAGTCGATTTAGCCATGTCCGTTTTTCTGTCTGTCCGTCTTTCTGTCAGTTCGTCTGTCTGTCTCTATATATACGAACTAGTCCCTCAGTTTTTAAGACATCGTTTTAAAATTTTGCAAACGTCATTTTCTCTTCAAGAAGCTGCTCATTTGTTAGAACGGTCGATATCGGACCACTATAATATATAGCTGCCATACAAACTGACCGATCGGAATCAAAGGTTTGTATAGAAAACTTTCACATTTTACGAGATATATTCACGAAATTTGGTATATATTATTTTCTAAGGGAACAATGTAATCTCCGAAGAAATTGTCCAGATCGGTTTTACTATAGCATATAGCTGCCATACAAACTGAACGATTGGAATCAAGTTCTTGTATGGAAAACTTTTATATGTGACAAGATATTGTCACGAAATTTGATATATATTATTTCCTTAGGCAACAATGTAATTTCTCAAAAATTGTTCAGAACGGATTACTATAGCATATACATAGCTTCCAAACTGAACACATAGTTACTAACAGAAATGTACCTGTGAAGGGTATTTAGCTTCGGTGCAACCGAAGTTAACGTTTTTTCTTGTTTTTTTTCTTATTTCATCTTTTTTCTTTAAACGTAACTCATTAGTATTAATTTTTTTAAAAACCCAATACAAAACAACATTAGTTTTGCGATCGCCCTCTATCCAAACTCCAAGCATTTCTTCGTGTTGGAATTTAAAGGTTGCTGAAAATTACAAATATACTTAAATGGGGCAAAAACGGGTCAATGTTACATACATGATTTTCAAGAACATGCCCCAAACTTCCACCGAACATAAAAACCTGGAACAATACGGGACAATACACACTTTCGCAGAACACAGGTTAATACGAAATTTTCGGTTAAAAAAGCTATCAAACAAAACTCCACACTATACAGATATAACACAATAAACCACATTTTTTCCATTAAGTTAAAAAATAGATACCTTTCTTATATTCTTCCATTATAAATTTATTTCTTTTTCTTCCTTTTTAACTATTATCGAACAGCTGTTTTCTTACAACATTTTACTGAACTGTTTACAAGTTTGTTGTTGCTTCAGAAGCATCATGTTTTACAGCTCATATTTAGAACAGAGTTGTCATATCCAAATAATTTTTTGTATATTTTAGACCACTGAAATGTCTCAATTAATACTGCGTACCTATTTTTTTGAAAAAAGAAAAAATACTTTTTGGATTTATGCCAAAAAATTTGAATTTCAGACCATAGTGCATTTGTTGGAACGATGAGCTGTATGAAATATACGACGACATTGACATAGTTCAGCGAATTAGGGGATGGTCTCAGTGTGATCCTCCGAAAAATCACTGATTTTCACAATTTTTTTTAATGTCGAAATTAACTAAACAGTCCGATTTTTTTTATGTTTATTTATTATGTGTATAATAGTTAAATGTGGTTAATGGTTGAAACGGCACGTAATAAAAGTCTTGTACGATGTCCACGATTGCGGCCGCAATTTTGGTAGAAAACAAAAAGTTCGGAAAGATTATTACTCTGCAGAAAAGTCACTATCGCGCTAGGGAAGCCTTTTTTGTTTTTTTTTTTTTTAAATTTGACAAAATTGCGGCGGTTTGAACAAAAAGTATCGAATTTTGCCTTATTTTCGACAGTTTTTCGTAGAAAAAAATTGAGAAAATTTTAAAGAATGTTTATTATACTAGTATGTATTATCGGATAATACAACAAACAAAAAATCTCTTCATGAACAACCTTGCGCTAACAACTCCTCTGGCGTTAGCCCTATTATGTCTTTCTTGATAAGAAATGTCTATGTTCCGCGGCCGAACACATTTTATTAATACCTTAGGGTTGTTTTCTATAAGTATTCATACTATCAGTTTTTATTGAAACAAATACCAATTTTTTTTATTCACTTCATGCCTACAGATTCTCACATCTCCTTATACAAGTACATATGTAGGTATATGTCTTTTAGCATGTTTACTTTGTTATCTACTTACTTTGTAGGTTTACAGATTGTCAACAAGACATTGCCTACAGGTACTATGACATTTTGCAACGGCACACCGAGTTTCGGTAAATCTGTTAGGAGGAAAGAAATAAAAAAAATCTTCTTGCACAATGCCAAGCTTTAGCTTAATTAAATGAAAGCGTTTTTTACGAAATTTTATTAGCTTTTGTTTTGGAAATTACTGTTTATAACTTAATCGGATTGACTCACTATTTAAATCAAATTTAGCTTCGAATAGGTATTTAGGGTATATATAATATATATCCTGAATTTTTATATACATACATCATAACCTTTCGCCCGTGGTACAAAAGGCTATAAATGCCACTGAGACGATAAGGATGAAATATAAGTTATTAGAACAACAACTATATATGAGAATTTATTTTTGTGTATTTTAATAAATATGTAGTTTAAATAATCTATAAATATTCCCTTCCTTACTAGATTTTTGAACGATCTGTCCCAGAGAAAATATATAAAAATGATAATGATATATTGCGGATAATGCGTTTATAAATTTTAGAGCGGCAAGGAAGTAAGTTCAATATCGTCGGCTTAACGTGCAAAGGTGCTAAGTCCACTTATGGTCAAAATTGATATTTTGAAGGGATTCGATAGATAAATATAAAACACATCAGCTACAAAAAAAAAATTGGTTTATTTTATTTTAAAGCTATTTTGGGCAGTGGTGTGCAAAAGTGCTAAGTCCGCAACTGTCAAATCGCGCGGGCTAAGTCCACATGACAATGTGATTGCTACCTAAAGTGTGCTTTGTCTTTTTTGCTAGGTAACACGGCATAGCTGCTGTGTTATTCTACACTTCGCTTAGATGTTTTTTTGTGATACTTCGGGTTCACGAAGCGGCAATCGTGCTCCCGAACGACTAGAAAAATTTGTTAGAAAAAAAGTATATAAGCGCGACGAACAAGCTTAAGATTTACGTAAGTGAAATAGTTATAATTATAAAGTGCTAAAGTAGTTACTCAAATAATTTCAATAAATTTCAATTTCTTTTTTATTTTTAGGATGAATTTCAATTCAATAGATATTTATAAAAGCAGTAACGAGCATTGCAGCGATTATGGCAATGACGCAGATGATGGAGTTTTAGGACTGGTGCCTTATGGCTTTAATAGCGATTCGGATGAATCACTTGACCTTCCTTCTAAGTCACAAACGCGCAAAAGAAGAGGAAAAATGGTTAATCCAGCTTGGTTCGCAGCAAAAAATAAAAAACAGAGAGAAAATGGGAAACTTTATCTGGGGAAAAAGAAAGAAAATGGCCTGTGGAATCATCGAAGAGTTAGAAATGCAAAAGTCATTGGAGAGCGATGTAGCTGTAAAAAAGCCACTAGTTCTGTTGCTCTCCACGCAAATATAACTGAAGACCAAAGACAAGCATTGTTTAAGCAATTCTGGCAAATGGACTGGAAAGAGAAACAGACTTATGTAAATACATTGATTCAAGTAACAACTCCTGCAAGAATGCGAAATCGCAAAGATAAACACAAGAGCAGAAGGAGTCGAACATTTCAATAACATGTAAGAGTCGAGCAAAAAAGTGTTAAAGTTTGCAGAAAATTCTTCTTGAACACTCTTAGCATTGGCAGACGTACGGTGCTAAATTGGGTTAAGCAGCCTACGATTTCAAGAAACACTACACAGAACGCACCACAACCAAATTGTAGCATTGCACGTGAATCTCTAAATTCGTTTTTCAATTCTCTGCCAACCATGGAATCACATTACTGCCGTGCAACAACTCAAAAAAAATATCTTTTGCCAGAATGGTCGTCAAAAAAACAACTCTTCGAATTTTACGTAGAAGATTGGTGTAATGCACATGGAAAACCCCCACTCTCTATTTCAGCATTTTATAACGCCTTTGCGGATCAAAAGCTTGGTCTATTCTTCCCTAAAAAAGATCAGTGTGAAATCTGTGCGCGACATACTGTGGGAGATATTTTGGATGACGTCTACAATCTTCACCAGGCAAAAAAACATGAAGCTAGGGAAGAGAAACAAAAGGACAAAATCGAAGAAACCTTCGTGTTTACTATTGATCTGCAAGCGGTCTTAATGGCACCAAAATCCCAAGTAAGCAGCCTTTATTACCGCACGAAGTTGCAAGTCCACAATTTGGTGTTTTACAATTTGATAAATCATGATGCTTATTGCTTCATATGGAACGAAGTAGAAGGTGGATTATCTGCCGAAGAATTTGCTAGCATTTGGGTGTACTTCATCGAGAAGAAAATAATTCCAAATCTCACCGAGAATGCAGCTGCTACGAAAATTATTCTTTATAGTGATGGATGTACGTACCAGAATAGGAATGTTTCTATGAGTAACGCTTTGCTCAATACATCTATTAAACATGGCGTAATAATTGAGCAAAAAATACTAGAAACGGGGCACACCCAAATGGAAGCTGACAGCGTACATTCAGTTATCGAGCGTGTTATTAAACACCGAATTGTTAATGTACCAGCAGAGTATATTCAAATATGTCAGAATGCTCGAAAGAAACCTACACCTTATATGGTAGAGTATTTGGATCATACTTTTTTCAAATGTTTCAAGGGCATACAATTTTTAAAAACAATTCGTCCTGGTCGCGGAAAGGGTGAATCAAAAGTCACCGATATTCGTGCGATTAAATACACACCGGAAAGGGAAATATTTTATAAATTGCGTTTTCCCGAGCCATGGAGCTATTTACAACAAAGAGTGGACAGAAGTGTTGTGCCAACGGATTGGTCTAATTTGCCACAGCTTCACCAAGAAAGAAGAAAATTAACAGCAAGAAAATACGCAGATTTGCAATATTTAAAAACTTCTTTGCCAAGAGACTACCATCAATATTATGACGACCTGCCACATGAGTGATATCTTCTTATTTTTTAATATATTTTTTTGTTTTGCTTAATTTATAATTTCCAAACAGCAATGAATTAAGACTGAACTGATATATTAACTTTTTGTGATACCTTAAAGTTTAAGGCTTAAACAAAGATTTTCCATTTAAGTACTTATGTATTCCTTTAAACGACAGCAACGAAGTAAGACTGTATAATATTTTTTTGTGATAATAAAATACGCCATTTGCAAATAAAACTGCAATATTTCTTTTTCGAAAATGTGCTAAGTCCAATACATCCAAGTGCAAATAACTCCAGAAAATGTGCTAAGTCCAAAAAAGGCCTATATAAAGGCGCTCATTAAATTTTTTATTATATTTTTTTTTTTGTACTTAAATGAAATATCACAGTTGACAAAACTGCGTTAGAAAAATAAAAAAAATTTTGAACTTCAATTTTTATTCAGTTTTTTTTGTTTTATTTAATAATTCAAAAATGGCACTTAGCACCTTTGCACGTTAAGCCGACGATATGTAAAGCAATACGAGGTGTCACAAAGCATTATCGCTTCACTACTGTAAGCAGTGATATTTCCATACACTTTCATATGTTGTTGTACCATCACGCGGTGGAAACTCCTCAGCATGATAAACTGTGCGTACGCGCAACCAATAGCATGCGAACGCACATTTTCCAATATATTTGCACACAGCATGCTATTGGAAAGCTTAAGCACTCTGAGATTTTGTAAAAGCGATGCTGGAAGTGGAGGAGTGGGGAACAAGAGTGTAAGCGATTTACAAAAGCGTAAAGGCGTACGATAAGATTAAGTTCAGTCATTTATAAGCGATTAACTGCTGCAGACACATGTGGTACATACATACTATGTATCTAGTAATTTACATAATGTAGGTATACAAGTTAATACCACCAGTGATATGTAATATGAACATATCTATTAGTTTGTCATAAATATGTAAAATGACACTTACGACCCATATGGTCCGTCTTAAGTGGATTGGATATGTAGTTTCTAGAATGTAAGATGAAACATTTTATATACTTTGCCAATACGATCCGTCTTAAGTGGTCCCAAGATTTAAATTCATAGATTGTAAGATGAACTTTTCCACTTACAGCATATGGTCTATCTGAAGTGGATTGTAGATATACTTCTTAGAATGTATGATTAATATAGGCGTAAGCAAAATATTGTATTTAAGAAGACAAAATAAATAAAACGAGGCAGTTGCCCACGAGAACTTGGCGTAGTAATTAATTTACATACAGTTACAGACACTAAAATAGCATCAAATGTATTGCTTTGAAACAATGGCATAATTTTTTGAAATTTTTCATTTATGGCGTAATTTTTCTGCATAGTAACAAAGGCAATAATATGTACTTTTAAAAAATATACCATTTTTCGAGTTTTACAGTTAACTGTAATTTAAACAAGTAAGGAAGGGCTAAGTTCGGGTGTCACCGAACATTTTATACTCTCGCACAATAAAGTGATAATCGAGATTTCAATATCCGTCATTTACATATTTTTTTATTTTGCTGTAAAATTAATTAGAATTAAATTCTGAGAGATTTACCGATATTTTCGGTGAAGGTGAAGTTAAGCGTTTACGAGATATTCATCGTCAAACATCAATGCATATTAGGGTGGGTTAAAAAAAAAAAAGTTTTCGTCTGGTACTCTGAAAAATAGGTTTCTAGACACCTCTAAGTACGCCTCTCCAAAAACCTATTAGTTTCATCATTCATAATGATTTTTTTCATTGAGTTATAAAATCCATAAGAAATAAAAAAATTTCCCAAAAATAATCAAATATTAACTATTAATGTCTTTTAAACGGTTGGGTTTACGAAAAAATCATAGGAGACCTTTTTTAGGGAATTCAATTTCTTACAAAATCTAAGGAACAAGATATTTTTTCAAGTAGTTGGAAGCGAGATATAAATTTTTCTATCTGATAATAAGAAAAAATAGAAAACTCTATGTAGGAGGACCTTCCCGTTACAATTAAAAACTCATATTTGAAGAGGCTTTCTTAGAGGTGTCTAGGAACTTTTTTTTCCGAGTACCAATCGAAAAAAAAAATTTTTTTTTGAATCACCCTAATGTAGATATATATCATAAGAAAGCATTATAAATGGTTAATTACTTTGATACAAAAAGTTTATGAAGGATGTGTGTATATAGGTACCGTCAAAAATTTTATTTCGCTAGCTCTCAGTCAAAATACTGGTTAAATGTGAACTATTCTCAAGTTGCTCTTATTAATTTCTCATATCTACAAGGTATATGGCAAGTAAGCAGCGGTAAATTGAATCCAATCGAGTCATGATAACCAATGCAATGTCACCATAAGCACATCGCCATGAATTGGCAAAGACATCATATGTAACAGGAGTCGAAATCGAATTGGTAGCACATTAGTTAAGGTGTCATAGGTTAGTTATTACCCGCACATGGGCATCAAGTAGATATTGGACGAATGACTGAGAATAGAGAAAATGTAGGAGAAAATAAATTAGTAAAATAAGTGGACGTCAACAATAAATATACGTATGCAAATCTAACTTGTGTGCGAACCAGTAAGGTACGACTTAATTCTTTACTTTAGGAGTATGCCTTAAGCGAAATAAAAATTCACGAAATAATACCGATTTAAATTTACTGAGTTAAAAGTCATCTTCTTTAATTGTAAATTTTGTTCTAACAATGAAACTATTTAATTTCTTTTCTGTAAGCGTGACAGTGCTTTCCTAAGCACCTCCGGATTTATATATGTACGAGTCTAAAAAAAATAAATTAATCTTATATTTATTGAAATAATTATTCAAGTAAACTTTTGTTATTTTACTTATACCGCCTTTAGGATGCAGAAATATATGCATGCCTAAGGAAGCTATAATAGCTCTAGAATTACAAGATGCGTTCCAAAGAAAGGACTTTTTGAATCTAGTGCCCTCTGGTGACGCCATCTATATGTCGAATGATGCGTTAGAATCTGCTGTCTTTAGCGATTATGCAGTGAGAATTTCATGACATTTTATTGATTGGAAGTGAAGTTATTTCGTTTTAAGTGTCAGTATGTTGGTTTTATCGGTGCGAAAATGAGCTTCGATCCAAGAGCCAACATTAAATTTTGTTTTAAAATAGGTACAACTTTTACCGAAACGTTTTAATTGATGAAAGAAGTTTATGGCGGTGATTGCCTATCTCGTAGCAGAGTGCACGTGTGGTTTGGACGACCAAAAACCCGAAACCCAAAAAACCGCGCATGGAGAAGTCAAAAGTGAAGGCAATGCTGATTTGTTTTTATGATTTCAAGGGTATTGTCCACAAAAAAATTTGTTTTGATGCAATTTGGTCAATAATGTGTCCAGTCACCACTGGCGTCGATAATTGCCTGGCATCTCCGAGGCATGCTTTCTACTAATTTGACGCGTATTCTAATGGCAAAGATCTACAGATCCGACGAATTTCGTAAGACAACTGCTTCAAAGTGTATGTGCGTCTTCCATGAAACTTCTGTTTAATATATGCCCACACATTTTCAATAGGGTTTGCATCGGACGACTGCGACGGCCAATCCAAAGTAACGATGCCATATTGAGTTTTCCATTGAGTACAGAGCTTGCTGCGGTGTTTAAGATCGTTGTCCTCCTGCAGAATCCAATCTTCATTTTTTCTGATGAACCATCGTTTTGCATATAGCAATAAAGCCTTTTTCTAGATTTTTTATCATTTTCTCGGCATTTAGGTTGTCAGTAAAGAGGTACAAAGTGCCGAATCCCTGCTTTGAGAAGCACCTCCAAAGATGCACCTTTATTCCCTCTTTTACGGTCCGCTGAACAAGCCTATTGGTGGAAGTTGACCAGGCTCGCATGAGAACAGAACGTGCCCATACAGAACATTCATCAGTAGAAATTACATTTTCAAAATCTCTATCAATATTCTCATGCACCCAAGCGAGTCGCTTTGTTATAAGTTTTTCAGTCAACTGAGGTTTTTCAAATATTTAGCAGCCGCTGATTGCGACATTTTGGAACCTTTCGGGGAATGCGACGCGTACTTAGCACTCATGGTGTTTAACGTAATTCTCTTTCAAAAGATCAACAACAACTGAACTTTTGTTAACAATGCATCAAGGACAAAGCTTCCCTCTATCGGCTCGCGAAGGAATTGGAGCGACATCTTCCATTAACTGTCGGTAAGGTCGACCACGCTCTTACTTGACAGACTGTAAGTGAATCTTTCATATATTTAAGTTATAATACACACATATACACAGGTCATTATATGTACTTACGAATATACGTATATTACATGAATAATATTGACATTATTTTACTATGGCAACAAGTGGCTATTCAAACACTTATAGTAATTGACCTTGTCAGTTTATGACACACAATTTGAGGGCACTTTTAAACATATACATACATAAATTGATATAACTGCTAACAAAAAATTTGTTTGTTGAATAAATAGAGTAGGAATAAAATTTCCTTTTACTTATAACATATTGTTCAGATTTTTTTAAAGTTCAATTGCTAAATAAATAAATATTAATAACTAATGCTGCCTTTATAATGTTTGTTCCTTCAATTTTGTACATTTACCATTACCATTTCATTTGATTGAGTAAGAGATGCCCTCTACCAAATGTGTCGGCCGAAAAAAAATATTTTTGGATATTAAAAAAATGCAATGTATCAATTATTTTGAAATTTGGGGGATATAATGTAAATAAATGAACTAAACGGCTAAACTTCAGAAGGAGGTAAGTCAAAAAATATTGGAATATTCATTTAAAATTTTAATATGATATTTTCAAAGGTCGATAATCTGAAATATGCAGAAACAAAAAAAAAAAATTATTTTCAAATTTCACACAAAATGAATTTCTCAAATTCCATTTTAACAGTCCGATACAAGAAATTATCTGGAATAGGTTGAGTTCTTTCAAATTATAAATTACCTTACGGCTTTAACAACAATTTTTTTTTAATATTTTCTATTAGTCTGGCTTGCTGGCAGAATAGCAAGTTGTTCATGCTTCAGTAGCCACGTTCAACTTTCTGACACTTGCAACTGTTGGAAACACTTCATCACACCTAAATGTACGCTTATATACAAATATATATGTATGTATGTACATACATACTTATGGTTGTGGAGAGTGTTCGGATTCACCATCCGTATGCAATGCAGCTGGGTTGTGGTGTTATAAAAAATAAACAAAACAAAAGTTGCCATACACAATCAAGCGAAGCAGATGCAAAGATTCAATTTTTCGTTTGAGTGAAGACTGATGCTTATAGAATCCTCGTTACTCTTATATCATTCATTTCTGTTGTTGCTTTGGTAGTTGAGGCAGGCAATAAATTTGATTTGCATATACAGTGTGCGACAAAACTAAAGCATGAATTCTACCTTACCGGTATTTAACTGAATAAAATCATAAAGTAGGCATTGAATGATGTTTTATTGACTTGTGTTATTAGCTCATGTATTCTTCTTTTAAAATTAGTAAAAATTAAACATATTAACTTATTAACAAAAAATATAAAATTCCATATATGAAAAATTCCAAAAATCTGGTGCGACAAAACTAAAGCACGAAATGATTTTATGATTGAAAAAATTGTATCTTTCTATTTTTGGTTGTGTATCCCTTATTTTTTAATATAGCTGCACATCGGCTAGGAATGGACGTAATTAATTTATTTGATGTGGCACATGAAATGCTTTTCCATGCTTCCTTTACTTGTCTGAATAAAGCGCCCTTATTTTTACAATTCTTACGTCTGATTTTTCGATCCATAATTTCCCATTGGTTCTCTATGCGATTATGCGCGTCACTTCGAAACCTCAATCATGTTATCAATAAACCACTGTTTTACATAAAAAGCAGTGCGTTTCTGTTCGTTGTCTTGTTGATCACTCCATTTGAAAGGCATTTCTTTTGCAGCATGCGGCAGTATAATATTCTGAAAAATATTTTTATGCTTAAATTTGTCTATTATACTAATTATATGATGAATTGGCCCTATTCCATTCACTGAAAAACAACCCCACACTAGTACATTGTCTCCACCGTGTTTCACTGTGCCTGTCGTATAACGTGAATTTAGGCGTTATTCCTTCAGTCTGCCTATCAGCTTCAGCCCAACCGAATCTTTCATAATAAACTTAGATTCGACAGAAAAAAGTACAGTTTGCCATTTGGTAATCGTCCAATTTACGACCTTTCTTTAAAGAAATATACGGCGTTTTTGCAATAACTTGCTACAGGTAGCATGAAAATCCCCCATGGACAGCTCGACATCGTATGGATCTGTATAAAATGTTTAACCGTAATTGTCTTACAATAGATGTTGCCGATATAACATGGTATTTTTTTTATTGTCCGAGTGACTGCCTTATCATCTCTTTCGGTTGTTTTCCGCGGCCTTCTACCTCTATGCACTGTAACTGAAGAGCCTGATTTGCGAAATCGGCTTAATGTTCGGGAAACAATAGGATGATTTATTCCAAACTGTTTTGCTATAGTCATAGCCGATTCTCTTTTCTTAAAATAACTAACAATTTTTTCTCTAAAATTAACAGAATAGTAATTTCGAGCCATTGATATATCTTTCACTTTAACATACAACCAAACGTATTGAATAACGAACTGCAACTGAATATGCACTAATATTTTTCTATTTAGCTAATAACTACACATATACACTTAGGCTGTTCACGATAAGGTGGTTATCGGGTTATGTGGTTATGTGATTAAGTAAACAACAACAAAATGCGTTATGACAAAATAACCAAAGTTGACCAACCTAGGCCCTTGTTTACAGATTATGTGGTTGTTTGCTTATTTCCAGTGTTAGAAAGTCGCTGGAATTTTACTAAATGGCAGCACAAAAAATAAATAAAACTAAGCGAATGGCTTTTCCATTTAGATTTTCTTATTGGAAAATCTGCTATTAACAGCTGTTTTTTGTTTACAATCAGCAAATTATGCAAGATGGCTGCAAATTTTATGCAAAGAATTTTTTGAACCCTTAAAATTCGGATTATTTAATAAGCACATACCTTCAATAAAGTCCATTTCCTGAATAGCAGAACTTATTTTAAATTCGATTATTTTGCTTTTTAAACTATGTTTATGCATTTTATAAGTCGGAATTTCATTGAACTAAAATTGTAAACAATGAACAGGTTATTTTTAATCTAATAATCACATAACCCGATAACCACCTTACCGTGAACAGCCTAAATATTTTCTGATCATTACAAACCGTTACACAAACAATTAATGTGAATTCTTAGTTATGTGCTTTAGTTTTGTCGCACCAGATTTTTGGAGATTTTCATATATAGAATTTTAGATATTTTTTGAATAAGTTAATTTGTTTAATTTTTACTAATTTTAAAAGAAGAATACATGAACTAATAATACAACTCAATAAAACATCATTCAATGCCTACTCTATGATTTTATTGAGTTAAATACCGATAAGGTAGAATCCGTGCTTTAGTTTTGTCGCACACTGTACATTAAGGAATGCATGGAAAGCATATCATACCCTAAAACATCTAAACACACTACCGATTTTTCCAAAAGCTTCTTCTGCAGTCAACAATGAGCACATGGACTGAGTACATACAGCTTGCAAACGTTAAGACGTGCTGGGAAGTGAAATGACGTCACAACTATAAACTTTCCACAAAAATTCCTTTAAACGAAATCATCGCCAATAGCATAGATAATAGATTTTTAAACAATCTATCTTTACAGTGCTCATTATAGGATTTAATGTAACTAAGTTTTTAATTAAATTAACTTAATCATGTTATTAAACTAATGATGCTAGAAGATGGTCATACAGCCGATTTTATTATAGGAATGAAACATACTTATTTGCCCACAGTACCACAAAAAGAAAATAGTTAAAGAGTTCCTCCCTTTCATAATGTAATACATTCGACCTAGATAACTTAACTCTATGTACTATGTACTCTATTTACGTGCTCATTAACAATAAATAAAATTAAGTGGGCACTCGATATTGGCACCTGATACAACCAAGAGCTAGAAACCGCTACACATAATTTCACTTCTGCACTTCAGGATATTTCGATATCAGAGGAATCAACAAATACAGGGAATGTTCGACGTCGAGAAGCTGCAATTACAAGTGACAGTTAAATAGATTTCTACTCAACTTAAATTCCTGCTGTCTGAGAGCACTCATCAGCAATGGGTTCAAGACTCTTGTAGAATCCAAAGCTGTGATCTAGTGGCTGATGTTCAGAGCATACGAAAGTTCTGGAGGGAACGCGTCTTACGCCTGTTGAATGTAAGTGAAAGTGTACCATCTGGAGATGGCAAACCCGATTCCCCAATCGATGACGATGAAACAGACGCTCCATTACTCGACGGAGCATCGGCCGGGCTATTCAAATATGGCGGCCATGAACTAATAAAATGTATTCATTAGCATCTTTACAAGTTATGATGTAACGAACACATGTCCGACGATTGGAACCTGGTGTCCTTTTCCCAATTCACAAAAAGGGAACCCCACAATATGGGGCAATTATCTGATGATAAAACTTCTTAATATCCCATATGTACGAGCATAGAGTGCTTTTGAATGTAGTGCATAAAAGATTGAAATCCATCGTCAACAAACTGATTGGACTTTATAAAAAATTGGAAAGCACCCGTGAAAGAAATATGGACACATAACTCTTCATAGATTTTAAAGCTGGGTTAGGCAGCACGAAAAGGCACTTTCTCTATGCTGCTACTTGTATATCTGAACTTGGTATCTGCTCAAAGTACAAAGAACTATGTAAGTGGACGTTGAGTAACACCACAATCTCCGCCAGGACTAGAAAGAATATATAAATAATTCATATTTTCAAAAAAAATCATCTTGCTTTTTGATCAAAGTGGTATGTACCTTTTCATAACCATAAGCTAGACCTAGTTATTCACTACAATGAAATTAAAACTGCCAAGTCGAAGAAATGTTGTGACAATGATCAGATAAAAGAGCATTTGTCATTACATATTTGCTTTCGTTGTCTGACGAAACAGGATCATCCATTTTGGGCAAACAAGATAATATAAGTATGTCATATAAAAGGAGCAAACCAAACTAGAAACTGAATTAAATGGTTACGGAATGAGCAATTTAGTATATAAGGGAACTTGGAAGCAATTGACAATGAATGTAAATACAAACAAAAAGCGACAAACAACAAACAATGGATCAAAAGGAACAAGTAAATAGAAATCGTAGAGATAAGAAATGTATGGAAAATAAACGAAAGTGATAATGGTTAAGTGATAAGTTACGAAACTTGGAAAAATTGGATGCTACTAACTAGAAGCATTATATAAAGAAATTCAAGCAAATATATTTCCAAATATCAAAATCAGCGCATAATAAACTGGAAAGAAAGAAAAAAAAACACGGCAACATACAATAACGCGGAAAAGCATACTGCCATTGTGTTGATGTTTATGTTGTCATCGTCGTTTGACGGCTGGTAACGAAAAGGTAAAATGTAATAGAAGAAGGTAAGGTACATGCGAGAAGTTATAGTTTATCCAAAAACGGTGAATTTGAATGTAAAATAACTAGAAAAACAGTAATAAAGTGGCCACTTGGAATAAAAAAATCCCTGTGGTATGCTGAAACATTTAAGAAACTTTTATTTATAGATTAAGCTTAGCAAAGTAATTTTTGATACATATATAAGGAAATTCACTATTTACAATCACTAAGGTTTCTTACATACTAACCGAAAGATATAATATAAAGTTAACCGACACAACGTAAGCGGTGTGCTTACGCGGTTATAGCCGAGTTTACAACCTCGCACCAGGCATTCTTCCTTTTTGCTGTTTGGCGCCAATTCCAAGTGTAGCGAGATCCTTCTCCACCTGATCTCTCCAACGCACTGTAGGTCTTCCTCTTCCTTTGCTACAGCTCATTGTTCCATTGACTGTGGTATTCACCGTTGCCAATTCGCATAAGACCATAAATCTTCCGCATGACCATTGGGGATGTTCGAGTCTCAATCACTGCTTCAGTATCGAAAGGCATCATATTGGACGCAAAAATTTTGCAATATAAGTATCAGCGGAGTATCTGCAGAAAAACAACACTATCGCAATATTGCTACAGTTATTTGCTTGCTCGAACATCCCCATTCTCTCGACTCATCAGATGTTGTAATCGTCCATGCCTTTGCACCATATAGCAGGACGAAAATAATGAGTAATTTATAGAGTTTGGTCTTTGTTCGTCAAGAGAGGACTTTCTTAATTGCCTACTAAGTCCGAGGTATCACCTGTTGGCAAGAGTTATTCTGTGTTGGATTTCGAGGCTGACGTTGTTGTTGGTGTTAATGCTAGTTCCAAGATATATACAATTATCTACGACTTCAAAGTTATGACTGCCAACGGTGACGTGGGAGCCAAGTTGCAAGTGCGACGATTGTTTGTCTGATGACAGGAGATATTTCTTCTTGTCCTCGTTCACTACCAGACCCATCTTCTTCGCTGTAATGGAGGATGTAGCCATGTAAGGAAAGTTCTCAGAGCGCCATTCACTAAGGAGTGGCAAGAAATGATTATTTTAGATATTATTGAAGCAGCTTTCAACTTCCGGTCTTAGACCAATTATCCTGTGGGTAAAAGACATCCATTTGAAGGCGGGCTAAAGTGAGAAGGCGAAACACCTTCTCCCCAGGGTTGTGCGCTGGGGTTGGGATCTGCCGCCTATAATGAAAAGATTAAAATAGCGTTTTCCTAATATTAAGCTTAAAAAACTGAGCATAAGAGATTTTGGTAAGAAGCAAATATGGCAATTAAAGCTGCAAAAAAAGCAACTATTACTCTTTCATTCATTAAAATCAGTTAAGATGCAAAGAAAAGCGTACGGTAGCATTGGTCCCCTATGTGTATTACTAACTGTTTAAGTGTATATTCTCGCTTTTTTCTCGATATTTTGCAGCTACTTAACGGTTGAGTGCAAAGCAATATTTAATACAGGGAGAGTAAAGCGAATGATTTATTTAATTAAAATAGTAATTGTAAGAAGTTAAGTAGCATCTAAACTTTCTCCCATTAAACATACAAATATGTATATATACAACGTTTTTATATATTCATGTGTTTATATGCTTATTAATTCTCTAAAAGACGCAACTTAAGTGGAGCAAGCTACTTGGCTGATAACTATGCAGTATGCAGTTGGATATATTTTAGCCAATTCCACAGTGTTTCGATCAGCTTTACTGGTTTGCAAATTGAAACTTTTTAAACTTAATTTTAAGCCTGAATGCTTAGCCATAGTTTAAGGGCAGCACTGTAGCAGTCGGCATTCACGTCGATGCGTAAGAAGAACCGGCGCATTATGCTCACTAAGTTCGTTGCTTTACTTTTACTCTTTTTGATACTTCTGGCAACGCTTCAAACTTTTGTGAAAGTTAGAAGGTACTGTAAAATTCGTTTGCTAGTTCGCTGAAATCAGCTTAAAATTGAGCAACACTTAATACAGCACATTTGTTGAGCACATAATATGACAATACTTGTATATTCAATAACCCGATTTTGTTCGTTAACCTTAACCTTATTTTGGTGAAGAAATTGCATATTAAAGTTATTATGTTACTTTACTCCACAAAAATCATGAAGGCCTTTTACATGAAATTTATAGCGGGATTCTGTAACCAGTCTCTAGTCTCTATTTGAGACATTTTGAGGCAAAGTCTCAATTTGAGACTAGTTACTATTCACTAAACAGTCTCTAGCGTTAGTCTCAAAATATTGAGACCTGGTAGACCTTGTCTGCCATTTTGAATATACTGACTAGAGATCATCATAGATATTAATCGATTGTCGTATTTTTATATTTTGTAAGCAATTCAAACACGAAAAAGATAAAAATGCATAAATTTTACATAAATTTCGTAAATATTATGAAACAAAGTCAACATATATTTTCATTTTTATTGATAACTATGTTTTTTGACGATGTTATAGAAATTTTAATATTTGTTATCGATATATTTATTTCCATTCAAGTGTAAAAACATCTCTGAATGATGAAATGTAATAGATTTTGTGACTGTCACTTACAGAATAGCAAAATCGTCTCAAGTCTCAAAAATTGTCTCTAACTTAAAATCTCAAATTTAGAGACTTGAGACTGTCTCACGTTACAGAATCGCCCGGTTAAACATTATTCCCTTTCGATTTGTATTTATCTATCTTCTTCGAACATTACTATATACATTAGGGTGCGTCATTCTGAAAAACAGGCTCAAAACTTTCGAAAATGTGAAAAGCAACGTCACTCAAAAGATGAGCTCTTAATATTAATATTAAGAGGTGCCTCTTTCAAATTTTATATTTTCCATATAAATAACATGGAAAAAAAAATCATGTGTGCGATGGCTGCCAGTGGGGATGGTAAACTCGATCCCCATTCTACTCGAGAATCGAGTTTTCTCGTAAAATAATCGATTTTTTGTAATCGATCTTCAGTAGTCGAAGTCGATTAAGAATCGATTCTTGACATTCGTTGTAGACTATTGAATTTTTAGCGCTTTTCCGTGTAAGCAGTGGAAACTTGTGCGCAGTCTTACACAACTTCACGGAAGTACGCCTAATCTAACTTCATCACTAGTCATATGCATAAATAAGCCAAGACGGATCACCAGGATCACCATACATATGCTGGAATGGGATTTGTTTGTGCACGTTTTGTGATTTCGGTCTATGATATTTTTACGCGTAACTTTAACGCTGTGATTACGAAATTGCTACCGTCACAGAAAAACGTGTGTTAGCAGAATTCAACGAGAACTAATGGCTTATCTATTATAGAATATTGCTTTATGCGTCCATTTACAAACAATTTTCTTATTTGTTTAGTATTGCCTCTTTCGAGTATTCACTTCCAAAGAATCTTTATCTTTTTTATCGTGGAAAAAACGTTGCCAATAGTATTGAAATTAATAAGATTTAATGAACACAAAATAACAGCATACTCACGTGCTTATGAGTATGCGACACAGAGTAAAGTTCATCTATTACATTTATTCCAGTTCACAACACAATTTTCTTTGACGTTATTCAATAAATTTTATTAATATGCTATTCAGATTTGATAATACGAAAGTTTATTTTGTTAGAGACCGTTTCGTTCGAAAAATTTTTATACCTTTTATGAACCATTACTTTTTGTATTATTTTTTGAATTTTCAAGATAGTTTACTTAATATTAATTTATTATTTATTAATCTAACTTTGCTGTACACATTTTCATTCATTTGCAAAGCATAATTTTATTTTGTAACATCTCACATTTTGTACAAAAAACGCCACGAATATTTATATTATTTTTTACGTCACATAACTTAACAATAACAAACTGACACAATTGCAATCCAGCTACTCAAGCAGACTCGTGCAATAATATCGAATTCAATTTTATTTTTCACCATAATTTTTCCATCCTCAACAGCGGCAATTTCACGGGCTACACAGGCAACGGTCTAGGCAAATTATTCAAGACCAGTACACAATCGTTAACAACTAAGTCCAAACTAAAACTAAACTAAATTGCAAACTCGTACTGATGATATGAGCTAATTGCATTGTTGAAGCTAGCCTACCGGCAAATTAACTTCGCTTGCTAACGAAGTACGGAAGCTGTTAGCGACAGTGTTGTTGAACGAAACTTCGAAAGCCATAAACGAGATATCAACTTGAGTTTCGAAGTCGTTCAGGAGAAATATTCTTTCGGAAATAGGCGAACGCCGAAAGAAATTTGTTCGAAAAACGTTTGGTAAAACTGAATCACGAAGTTGGCGCTTTGTACGTCGATGCTTTCTCACCGATTGGTGACTGCTCGTCGGATTCGTTTATTCAGAACAACGCTATTTTGGTTAGTTGGGTTGTTAATGCACTTTCAGCGAATGTTATTGTATTGGTTTTCGTGTACGAAATAAACCGACATTTTTAATATAAGTGACTTTTAACTTAACCTAACTTTGTATAGGTAAATAACGGTTAATACATAGCAATAAATAAATACGAAAGGTATCCAAATTTCTATAAATATTAATGATTAAAAGCATGAGAGAGTGTAAATTGAACCTTTAGAGAATTTTGTACAACTGTAAGGATTACTAAAAGTAACTAAATCTATTGAGAGAAGTGCTTTAATTTTAGTAGTTAACAGCATGAGCGTACAAAGAGTTTGTAGAGATTTTTAACATTACTGAGTTAAACTTGAACCGATTCTGTATAAGAGTAAAGTTGTTTGCAATAAATAAATGTATGGAGAGTAATTTCGAGAGACACTTGAATTTTGGAGATTAAAAACATAAGCAGAGAGTTTGTAGAGCTTTTTAACATATGAGTGTTAAACTTAAACCGATTTTGTATAAGAGCAAAAGTTACTAACGATATATAAATATATAGGAATATTTTTGAAGGATGAGAGAGTTTGTAGAGAATTTTAACATAAGAGAGATAAGCATAAACCGACTTTGTATAAGAGTACTTAAGTGTTATTTTTAACATATATGTACATATGTACTTGTTTAAGGAGTAGCTTCGAAAGATGCTGAAATTTTTAATCTTAACAGCATGAACATGGGAAAAGTTGATCGGTTGATAGTTTAACCGATTTTTTATTGGAATAAACTTTTCTAGACATAAATAAATGTATGGAGAGTAATTTCGAAAGACTGTAAATTTGGATGGTTAACAGCATAAGCTTACCTTGAGATTGTAAAGTTTTTTAACATAACTGAATATAAACTTAAACCGATTTTGTGTAAGGGTAAACAAATGTATGAGGAGTAATTTCGAATTATTCTTAAACGAATATACTGTAGTTTAAAAGCATAAGCATTTTTGACGTAACTTCTCTTCGCTTAACATAAATATTGTCCAGCACGTGCAGGGCAAAGTCCTCGTTTGACGAACAAAGACCAAATAAGCAACGTAAGCGGTATTTACAACAATAAACAAGAAGAAGTACAGGATTTCCCCAATCATACTAGCTGCTGGCTACAAGGTGCGTTCCAAATTAAAAAGGACTTTAAAACCAAAAACAGAGGAAATGTTTTTTTTGGCAAAATTAATTTATTTTATTCAAAATACCCTCCTTCTGCTTCAATACAACTGCTTACACATTCCAAAAGCATGTCGAACGAGTGTTTTAGCTCGTTGGCCGGTATGGCCGTCAGTATGCCGGTGCCGGTGCAAGCCTTTTGAATAGCTTCTACGTCTGCATAACGCTTTCCTTTCATGGGCAAATGCATTATTCCGAAAAGGAAAAAGTTCCATGGTACCATATTAGGTGAATACGGGGAGTGGTTAATGGTTAAAATGTGATTTTTGGTCAAATAATCATCCTTCGAACGTTGGATTCTGAGCATTTTTTGGTCGACAGCTAATTTTTGCGGAACCTTGTATGCACACACCTTTCATAAGCCCAAATATTCGTTAAAAATACGATAAATCGATGTCTTGGAGATCTTCCATTCCATTTCCATCAATTTCAATAATGATTTTGGCTGATTTTTGATGAATTTACGCACAGTTATGATGAAATTCCGGTGATCACGGATTTAGATTGGCCCACATGTTCATCGTCATTTATTTCCTCACGAGCACTTGGAAAACTTTGAAACCACTCGTGCACTCTGCTACGGGATAGCCAACCATTGCCCTAAACTTGCATTATCAATTGAAACGTTTCGATAAAAGGTTTACCAGTTTTAAAACAAAATTTAATGTTTGCTCTTTGTTCGAAGATTATTTTCGCACCGATTACACAAACATACTGACACTTAAAACGTAATAACTTCACTTCCAATCAATGAAATGTTATGAAATTCTCAATGAATAATCAAAAAAGATAGCAGATTCTAACGCACTTATCGATATATAGATGGCACCATCAGGGTGCGCTAGATTCAAAAAGTCCTGTTTACTTTGGAACGCACCTTGTAGTTTCATTAATACTGGAATATTAATATTCTAACTGGACTGTTTAATTCGATAAAATGCAGTGAAGTATAAAGGCCATCGCCTCTTCCATTAAAGAGCCGTCTAAATATGTACATATAAGGAGTAAAAGAAGGTTTGCATATGTCGGTTTTGTTGAGTTTATATATGAGAAATACTCATTAAATTACCTATGTTAAAGTATATTAGATTAGTGTAGGTCAGTTTTGTTTGCCACCGCTATGAATGAGCTACACTCAATTAGAGTGTGATGCTGCAAATAAACTGAGCTGTGTACTACGAAATTTGAGCTTTCTCTCAGGGACTCAGTACCTATGGGATTGTAAATGTTTTTGTAAAGGTAGGACTGTTCTACCATATAAGTGTCGGTATATTACTTGTAACAAACAAATAGGTATGTATACATTTAAACGAGAAAACGAGTTATCCAAAGAATATATATCTTCTGACTGATTTCTTTCAGCTCTTTGTAGGTATTTATGTACAAATGCGTATGTTGACTGCGTTTTTTCGATTTACAATGTCATTATTTCCTGCATTAAATGCCTGTTTTAGACGTATTTACGACACAATACACCCATATAGACACACATTAATTTCACTCATGGCTTAAAAGTGGCAGATAAATAATTTTCACTGCAGTACAATTGAATGTTTATGTGTTTTAAAGTTAAATTAGAGAGAAAGTTGGCAGACGTTTATATGCATCTCTGCGGTTAGGCTATAAATTGTTTAAGTGCAGCTCATGAACCTATTTTATGGCTAAAGCAGCAAATTATTCTAACTGGTTTTATTTTTGGAACAAACTGACCAAAATAATTGGGCTCCTTGATGCTACTTAAGAATAGCATTAAGGGCTGACATGGGTTTCCTCGGGTAAGAAATAGCCTTTTTTCGTATGAAATCAATAAACATTTTATTAAAACTTTTTATTTTTACAAACATAGCATATGTACACAATTAACAAAGAAATTCTGAAATTTTTGTAAAAAAAATATTTTAAGCTCGGCCATTGCGACGCCATTTTCAGTGACCCCTCGAAAAAAGGCGTTGGCAGGATAACTCCTTACAGGATCAGCTATAGTGATAAAATACGTGTTTTAGTTAAAACCTTAACTTAGAACTTGGACAAGGGAAAACAACATTTGTATTTTTGGCAGACATTTTTTCAAAAATATAAAAAATTCAGTGAGAACTTCGCGAAATTTTTCAAACAGTTGTAAACGAAAACAAATCCTCCGTCCAAGCCTTTAAGAAGATTTTTAGGAAATAATTATTTCTTTTAGTGCATTCTATTAGGGCATATAAACCCCTTAAGATATTTATCCAAGTTACCCAGTTATTAGAAATCAATGCGGTATTCGAAATGCTAAATACCATTTGTTGACAGAGACGCTCTATAAGTTTCTGGTAGTTTTTAGTAGATATATCACCCACTAGCCTGGAGCGTTAATAAATTAAATAAAGTTGTAGAAGATTCTACTAAAAGTTACATATTTTTACATAATGTCACATACATACATTCCTGCTTACGAGTTTTTTCTCTCTTCAACACTACGTCAAATTTAACATGTATTGAAACGAGCGCGCCTAAGCGGCACAAGGTATACTATAATTGTTTAAATTATGCATGCAATTGTAAACATTTCGAGGCTACTTTGTTTGATAGCTGTTAAAAAACTGTCAGCTATATAGCATATATATTGTTGAACTATCAATCAAGTGGCAATTTGACTGCAAAATTTTCTGATACATGCAATCAACGGGTAGTTCAAAGCATAAAATAATAATATATTTATTTTAAATCCTAGCAGCATTTCATGTTTTCTATGCACTTGAATTAAATCAACTAAAAATTGCATTTGTTACAATTGTTTTTCTTCATTTTTAGAAATTGATATTTTATATAATTTCAATGAATTTTTTAATGGAACTTAAATACGATTTTCCGAAAATTTAGGGTTTCTAAAAGAATATGTTCAAACAATCTAATTTCCACTCATTTAAAGTAATATTTATATCTGGTTCTTTACCATATGTATATTGGTATTACATCATTTGTTGTAGATTACAGGTTTAAACGCAAAATATTTATATAAATACTTGTATATATTTCCCTTTTTAAGCTCTTCGTTCTTTTTTTCATTCTTTCCTCCTCACCTTCATACACGCAAGTCACTGGATTAAAGTACTCAATAAGAAAATGTTTTTCTTTCATTAAAGAGTGACAAATTTGGAGAATCCCTACTTTGAAACTCTGAAACTTCAAATTTAGTGGGGAATGTTTTTTTATCATCCGAAACAACATTCTTTGGCATTTATTTTTTAAAATTCAATCATTTTAATTTTGTAATATATTTTTATTTGTATTTTGAAATGTACAAACAATTTTTTTTTTCGTTTTTTTACATTTTTAATATATATTTTTTTAAATAAAAGTAATCCCCAACAAAAAAGTAGTTCACTGGTCATGGTGATAGCGGTTGTTCATGTTGTCTGAAATAAAAAAATCGAATTCAATTTCATTAAAAAAAAAATGTGCAACTTCAAAAAAAAAGTGACGAGAATCTTGTTTTTTCGTTAAAAATCGTTTAAAAAAATATGAAAATATTTTCGAAAATAAACAATTCTGGTAGGCACGATAACTATAAATGAGTAGAAGAACATATGTATGTAAATTTTAAAGCAATCGGTTGAATACTTTTTTTAGGACCATGACAGTTTCAGAAAATGATGATTCGAGAAAAATGCGTTTAGAAACGTAGCAACTGCAGACTTGTCATGGCGCCTGGTAGACAATCACTTACGACACGTCGGCGACTATGAGCTGTAACTTATCAAATAATATGAATTTCGGTCTGAATTTTTCACAGCGTGTTTCCAATAGGTTTTACTGTCAAAAAAAAAAAACGATTTTTCGAAGTGATTACATGAGAATACCCCTTAAGATTATGTCATTCAAATATTTGCCGCGGGTATGTCTCAGATGGCCCATTCATTGGGCCCAATTATCGTTGACTCGTTCGAGCATTTCGACTGGTAAGTGGCTAATTACACACGTCATGTTTTGCAGCAAGGCCCGAATCGAAGCAGGATTTTCTGCATAAGCCTTACACTTATCATATCCCCACAGACAAAAGCCCAACGGTGTGATGATATTACACGATTTTGGTGACCAATCGACTGGCCCGAGATCAAATTATCTGCTCACCATTGATTGATGTGATATGTAGGAAATGGAGCGCTTTTTTTGAAACCAAATGTCGCCGAGATCACGATCTTCAATTTCAGGCATCAAGTAGTCGGTTATCATGTCGCTATAGCGCTCGCCACTATCGATCACGATCTCACCGGCATCATTTCTTCGCTTAAAAAATATTGCTCAAAAACATCAGATCTTCAAGAAACAGTTGCAGTTCTTGCACAGTCTGTATTTTTTCCGCTTTCAATTTAAGATCTCAACGTAAAATATGTCAAATCGCTCTATACGGTAGTTCTAATTGCTGCAAACGGTGCAGAATCAACTATCCACGGTCTTCGTATACAGTCTCAGCTACGGCAACCATAATATAATACAATAATAAATCCTGGGTCTCAAGATGAGTGATGATATTGCTAAAAGTACGTTCAGTAGACCGATTATGTTGACCGCGCGAAACTCATTCTTTACAGATCGTTAATTTTCGTAATAAAGTTAAACGATTTGTAAACGTTGTTCAGCCGTAAGCCTTTCCATAACAAAGTTTTAACTAATACATAACAAACCTAACATGACATAAAAAAGGCTACTGAAGAAAGTACCTCTGCTTGAATCACCTGTATTATAAGATATTAAATCTATGAATAAAATATTTTCGCTCTAGCGGGGAAACTTCACATAAAATGCCGGGAAGCCTTCCAGAAGAGAGAGAAGTTAAATACAAGTATACTTATTATCACAAACAAAATGGATTTCTGCTTGCAAATTAAAGTAGAGGGCTCTTCTAAAAAGCCAAATTACACCCATTTATTTGCAAATTGTTGTTTTTACTTAAGCTGAATATTTCAGTTACATTTTTTGCAAGCACGTACCAAAAACAGCAATTTGTTTTTTTCTGACAATTTTCCGCTCTATTGAAATGTTCAAAGAAACAACTGCAAGGCACAATTATGTTCAAACTTACTTAAGACACCAGTTACTCAAATACGCACATAGAGACACACAGGGATACATAGATTTGTGCGCAAGTATGCATTTATTTGTATGACAAATACCGTTATTATGAAGAGGACTCGCGCAAAAGTTTTATGCCTTTCGTACGTGTATTTATCTCAAATGTAGTTGACCTTTTTTTACTACACACACCGCCTTTGGAACGGTTTACTTGTAATAGACTATATTATGTGACGTCGTTGGACCACTCATTTCTGAAACGTGCAAATGACGTTCAATGCATCTGTGTTTGCAACTATATCTATATAATTCGTGTAGGTTTTAACTTAACTCAATTCAGTTTACGACGGTACATTATCGTTGTGCAAAAGCCAAGCGCTATAGGTCCATAATTCTGGGTTTTACCTCGATAATCGAAAACACTGTCAACATATCCTCGATTTGTGACCTGCTTTTAAGTGGTTCTTTCGGCATAGACTCACCTTGACATTTTGGTAGTCGGGAAGTAATGCTTCACAGACGTTAACGCTACGCTACTATTCGAACAAATTTTGTGAATTTGGAACCAACCGTGATCTCACTTTATGCCCAAGTCATTTTTTAAAATGGTTTTCACTGATCCTTCCCATATTTCAAAGTTGCCAGTAAGTTCTCTGACTGTTAATTGCCGATTCTCAATCACGAATTAAAGGTAGTATCACATATCGGCCAAAATTGTGTTGGGAAGCAGGGCAGCAATGGAAAGCTTTGCCAGAAGCAAGCTGCTTAACTTTTACTAAGTGCCAAGTTTCAAGGGGATCGACGGCAATGAAATAGTAGACGAAATTGCTAAGAATGATGTACTGCTAACACTCAAAAACGGGATCAACATTGGGAATTTTTTATCTATACGACGATTTTGATAGAAGCAAAGTAAAGAAAATTAAAACCTGATGGCAGGAGCTACCAGGGTGCAAAACTGCCAAAGTCATGTGCAAAACGATAGATCGGAAGTACACAATATTTCTATTGGCAATCGATAGAATATATTTATGAACATGATGGGAATACTAACTGGTCACGGTCTGGTGGTAACACACACCCGCGGGATGAGGCTGACCGATCGAAAATACTGCAGGAAATGGCAAGAGAAGGCACCAGGGAAACAATGAAGCATATCCTATGCACTTGGTCTCCGCTATAAGTATCTGGGGTCTCCAGGGTATGATACGCTGGAAAAGGTATCGAAAGTGAGGCCACAGAGTCTGTTGAAATCACGTCAAATGCAGGAATCCTAAAGGATGACTACTGCTAATGTACCTAGTAACTGGACTCCATTTGGTATGGCAAAGGACCAAAACTGCTCTATGCGTGGCTCTTGCCTACTAGATTTACCAAATCTAACGTGAGAGTTTACATTCAAATCAAATTGTAACCAATAAATTTTTATTAATTAATAATCTATTTTGGGCTTAAAATAGATAATTAATATAGAATTATTTTTTAAATTCTTTTGTTATTATCTTATTTTTCTTTTTTGAAAATAAAAAAATAAAAATCTTCAACGTTCATACATAAAGTTTCAACAATCAAATATAGAAATTACAACAGGAAGACATTTACGAAGAGGTAAACGCATAATATATAGAGCAGAGCCGTACTATCAAGTAGAATATAACATCTTCAGTTGTATTTGTTGCTACTGATGTTATTTTAGTTGTTTTGTAGATGTGGTGATAATAAAGCTTGACAGTTTTGCCACCTGCTGCTGCACTATGCTGCCGTAGCGTGATTTCACTTGATGATGGTGTGGCAGCTAAAGAAGTTAAGCACAATAGTGTACGAAATCATTCCAATGGAAGAGAGTACAGATAAGAGGCAAAGGAGAAGAAGAAGAAGTAGTGACAAGAAGTAGCTTTGTTGAAATTCTTAAATTTTAAAATTCCCGCGACGCACAGTGGGTAAAAGGCGGAAAAAATATGTAATTTTATCTATCTAATTTTGACAAAATTTCATTCCAGTAGTGTTTCTAGACAATAAATACGGTTTAATTTATCACGTATTTGCAAATTGACATTTCACTGACATAACAACGTATTTTTAAAGTCAAATAAAAATAGAACTCTTGAAAATTGTGAAAAATATTGAGAAAAATATGAGAACAGATGTATGGGGTTTCGTCGTTTTATGCAATAAGAAGTGACTTTAAAGTCTATACTAATATATGTATATGTATTATAATATATTATAAAATAATTATTTTCATTTCATAGGCCTAATTCATGTTAATTTTGACAAGGTTTTAAAATAAAACCATTCTTTTAACACTTTTACAGAAAAATTATAGTTTTGACTATTAGCTACATGTACCTACATAGTCCTAATATTTTATGTACACTTTAAGGAAAATGATAACGAAAAAATGAACTGCGGATACGTGCGGATAAGGATCAAAGATAGCTATGTATGAACGGTTGTTGTGTTGTTCACATATTGATAATTTAAAGTAGCGTTTGTGTAATTTCGAAATTCGTTGTGTAATAAAAACCTAACAGTTTTTAACAAGTGTGATTTGTATAAATATATATTGCAAATAATATTTGCAAAATGTCATCCGTTTCCATAAGTAAACGACAGTTTACTGAAGAATTTATTCGGTGCGGCCGAAAAAGTGATATCTTGACGAAGTTTTTGAGGGATAAATTCCCTTCTTTTAGTGAAGATAAGGTGAAGTTAATTTTAGAACAAATTAAAAAAGGTACATAAGTTCATGCAATTCTAAATAGAACCAGTGTCACAGGAAAAAAAACGTACTATTTAAAAATCATTCTGCATGGCTGGATAAGAATTTTAGTGTAGAGATGGTTGATAAATTATTACCTGGGACTTCAAATAAACGTAGTTTAATTGCTAAAGAAATTGGAAGAATGTAGTCAACGGGCTAAACGTTACAAGGTCCAACAACTTCGAGATAAGTACTCCGAACAAGAATTAAAGGCCGCAGCTGGATCAGCAGCTATTAAGAAGACATATTTAGATTCTCAAAAAGCGTTGGTGATGTTAATTGATGCATCAATATGAAGTTGTTCGAAATGTGCTTAAAGATTTCGGATGTGATGTGTTGCCACCGTATTATAAAGTTCGGGAAGAAAAAAGGCATTGTTACCCTGAAAATATTACTATTACACTAATATCTGCACAAGTTGATTTGCAAAATTTACTTGATCACACAGCTAAAAGAATTATTTTGGCCGCCGAGAACTTCACAAATCTAGCTCATATTCCAGAAATAATGACTCTTACATCGAAATGGGGTTGTGACGGTTCGTCAAATCAAAGTCAATACCACCAGTTCATACCTAACGAATTTGATGGTATATCTGAGGCAAATTTATTTATGATATCTATGGTGCCTTTAGTGCTTAAAACTATAGACCAAACAGACACGTTATGGAAGAACTTTAGGCCTTCTTCCACAAAGTTTTGTCGGCCGATTCAATTTGAATATACCAAGAAATCGCAAACCATACTTAAGAAATTGTCGAAACGATACAGGAAACCATAAGCAACATATTGCCAACATTTGTGACTATAAAGGACAAGGTTATTGAAATACGCCACAATCTTTTATTTACCATGATGGACACAAAAATAGCTCAATCAGCAACTGGTTGTAAAGCATCATCTGTCTGTTACATATGTAATAGTTTTAATATCTCTAGTATTCGTGGACATACGTATGCACAGAGTGATCATTTATGTCTTGACCCTATCTATTGGCTTAATTGCAGGTAGAAGGTAAATCAATATAGACTGATAGATATAACAGATAAAAGCCTCTACAACTTTTGTAATTGTAACTTTTACCAACTATCTGCAATTACGCCTCTAGGTGGAGGTCAAAATTTAAATGATCACCCTGTATAGGGGTCCTCTGTGTAAGATATTCCTGTTAAAACAAGTTATATAATGTCCCAAAAAATAGAATACTCTGTATAATTAAATTATTAAAGAATGATAAAAATCAACTGGTTACTTAATTCTTCATTTTACTTTTTCAACTCGTCTCGCTCATTTGGGCGAGCCAACCTCTACTACAACAGGCTATAGGCTCGCTATCTTTTCACCAACTTCTTTGATCTAAGAAGTCACACTTATCAATAAAATTTATAAAAGCAGGCAGTTTTAAAATAAGTACAACATTTTTGCCGAAAAATGCCGTTTCTGACCTATTGTGCGACGTGCAGAAATATTGCTGAAAAAAAGTATTAAACAAGATACAAGAGCATGAAGTTGTAAGCTTGGCGATGCTAATAGCCCACTATTCCATAAGACATTTGTTTAATAAGAAACTTCAAAGTAAATCAAATGTATTGAAAGAAAAAATGGAGTGAAGTAAAAATAAAACAAGTAAGGAAGGGCTAAGTTCGGGTGTCACCGAACATTTTATACTCTCGCATGATAAAGTGATAATCGAGATTTCATTATCCGCCATTTACATATTTTTTTATTTTGCTGTAAAATTAATTAGAATTAAATTCTGAGAGATTTACCGATATTTTCGGTGAAAAATTAGGTTAGGTTAGGCACTGAGTTCTTCGTGTTCGATATAAGGGACCTTGAAAAGTTATATATATATATATGTTTAAAGTTTTATTCAGCTATCATCATTGGTTCCTAATGTATATATTATACAGAGGAGGCATCAGATGGAATTCAAAATAGCGTTATATTGGAAGAAGGCGTGGTTGTGAACCGATTTCACCCATATTTCGTACATGTCATCAGGGTGTTAAGGAAATATTATATACCGAATTTCATTGAAATCGATAGAGTAGTTCCTGAGATATGGTTTTTGGTCCAAAAGTGGGCGACGCCCCGCCCATTTTCAATTTTTAAAAAAAGCCTGGGTGCAGCTTCCTTCTGCCATTTCTTCCGTAAAATTGTGTGTTTCTGACGTTTTTTGTTAGTCGGTTAACGCACTTTTAGTGATTTTCGACATAACCTTTGTATGGGAGGTGGGCGTGGTTATTATCCGATTTCTTCCATTTTTGAACTGTATATGGAGATGCCTGAAGGAAACGATACTGTAGAGTTTGGTTGACATTGCTATAGTATGTAGTTTCCGAGATATATACAAAAAACTTTTTAGGGGGCGGGGCCACGCCCACTTTTCCAAAAAAATTACGTCCAAATATGTCCCTCCCTAATGTGATCCTTTGTGCCAAATTTCACTTTAATATCTTTATTAGCTTATTTTTATCTTTATTAGCTTAGTCGATTTTGCCCATCTTCGAACTTAACCTTCTTATGGAGCCAAGAAATACGTGTACCAAGTTTCATCATGATATCTCAATTTTTACTCAAGTTACAGCTTGCAACGGACGGACGGACGGACAGGACAGACATCCGGAATTCAACTCTACTCGTCACCCTGATCACTTTGGTATATATAACCCTATATCTGACTCTTTTAGTTTTTGGACTTACAAACAACCGTTATGTGAACAAAACTATAATACTCTCTTTAGCAACTTTGTTGCGAGAGTATAATTAAAGTAAAAGAAGTACCACAAAATGAGGCTATAAAAAATAACAGTACATTTTACAAACTCACACAGCGTCAAAAAACAAAGGCAAAACTGTCATCAGAAGAAATACACAACCCTGCTGTTGATAAATAAATTACCATCGAGTGTGAAGTAATTTTTCAGTCATTAAAATACGAATTCAGCAAAATATTTACACATAAAATTTACATATGTATGTACAGAAACTCAGTTTTGAGTTTATATTTTAGTAGTGCGACAAATTTGCTTTACTATAACTAACTACAAGCGTCACTGCAAATTCAACAAAAACATTAAGCATTTTCTCGCAATGCCTCCGGCGGTATCAAAATATTTGCGCATTTGCTAATGTTTTTTTTTAATGGAAATGAGAAAATTTTCACACCGCCATGTCAACTGAGCGGAAAGTTTCGTGCTAGCACGCAGATATGTACTTTAACGTGATTTTCTGCCCAGTAGCTAGTGTCGCTTTTTAATTTATGCTGTAATTTATTATTGTATAAATTTATAAAATAAAATAAATAAATAAACGTGCTTTTCTCCTTGCTTTTGTTTTTTTGTTTGTAAGACAAAGTGGAGTTTTTCTTTTTTTATCGTTCTTTGTAAAGCACTAGCTAGCAGCATCAACATAAGCACCAAGACCCGTGAAGTCGGCTCTTTCAAATACGAGGGCTGTCTGCTAAATAACCGACGTCGACGTGAAGCTAGCGGCATATCTGAAAAAAAAGTTTCTACTTCAAATTGTGCATATTATAATAGCTACTCGCCAAAATTTCAGAAATTTATCTTGCGCAATTATCTGTTGACAGTCGTTTTTGTGAGTCTATTTCGGTGATTTCCCCAAAATGGAAAAAATTGAATATCGAGCTGTAATTAAATTTTTATTTTTGAAAGACAATACGCCTTCACAAATCAAAGATGAGTTGGACTCTGTGTATGGTGACTCTGCACCATCGTTTACCACCGTAAAATTTTGGGCACCTGAATTTAAACGTGGTGGCAGGAGCTTGGAAGATGACGAACGTCCTGGGCGTCCAAAAACTGTAACCACTAACGATAACATCGCTAAAGTTCATCAATTGGTACTAGACGACCGCCGGATTAAAGTTAGGGAAATAGCTGAGATTATGAAGATGTCAAAAGAAACTGTTTGTCACATATTAAACCAAGATTTGGGCATGAGAAAGCTGTCCGCGCGTTGGGTGCCGCGTTTGCTTACGCTAGACCACAAACGTGCGCGCATGAACATTTCGAGCGCTCTGTTTGGCTCAGTTTAGAGGCAATAAGACCGAGTTTTGGCGCCGATTGATAACTCTAGACGAAACGTGGATTCATCATTATACGCCCGAAACAAAAAACCAATCTAAACAGTGGATTGAAAAGGGGGAACCAGCCCCAAAAAAACCTAAAGCTGTGTATTCGGCTGGGAAAGTGATGGCGAGTGTTTTTTGGGACAGCCATGGAATTATTTTTATCGACTATCTTGAAAAAGGAAAAACTATAACAGGAGCATACTACGCATCATTATTGGACAAGCTAAAGGAAGAAATTTCGAAAAATCGGCCACATTTGCAAAAAAAGAAAGTCTTGTTCCACCAAGACAACGCACCATCTCACACCTCAACAGTCGCCATGGCGAAAATCTACGAATTGCGGGTCGAACTGCTTGACCATCCACCTTATTCACCGGATCTAGCACCAAGCGACTTTTTTTTGTTTCCTCATCTTAAAACTGCGCTCGGCGGCCAGAGATTTTCGTCAAATGAGGAGGCAATCTCTTTCGTGAACTCGTATTTTGCAGACAAAGACGCCAAGTACTATTTGGAAGGGTTGCAGAGATGGGAGCATCGCTGAGCGAAGTGTGTGGAGTTACAAGGAGACTATGTAGAAAAATAAAAAAAAAATTTTGAAAAAGTCGTGTGCATCATGGTTAGGTCGGTTATTCTCGGCTCATCGTAACTAATAGTTACCATATGCAATAACACTACTACCAACGAGAAGGCGAAAAACATCATGAGAGAGCAATAAACAACAAGTAAAAGAAGGATAAGTTCGGGTGCATCCAAACATTTCTTGAATCTTGCAATAAAAGCCAGGAAAATACCTTAAAGTGCAAAAAAGAGGATCGGAATCCAAGCAATATTTTATATAATTATAACTCAATCATACAGAGTAAAGTCAGCCGGATGTTCGAAAATCCTAGTAATATTTATATGGGGCTAAGCCAAGTTTTCACCCAATTTCATTTATTTTAGAAGTAAATATCAATGCGATAACTAATATATTGACCGATATATATGTATGTAAGTATTAACCCGATTTAAGATTTTCGTCTTTCTAACAAAGTTTATTAAGAAATTCCTTAAAAATACGTTTTTAATTATACCGGAGCATTGTCTAAATGAATGTTATTAGCCCGTCTCAATCTTGGTCCCCAAAATACTTCATACTATATAATTATTTCGGTTCTGCTACTTGACTATAAACTCTTCAAATTGGACAAAATGTGACATTTTTATCAAACTGAATGGACAAGTTTTCTTTAAAATTCTGTGCTTTAAGACTTTTAGAATGGAGTTGGTCTATACCTTGGTCTAAGCCTCATATCCCTAATATGAAGAATTTTGATCCTCTGCTTGACGCTCTGCTCCACATTAATTCAATATAAGTATAATTAGCCTCTTGGCTTGATTTAAAATCATTTGAAGATATTGTTAATATATTTTTAGCGGACACGAAATATAGCAGAAAAACTAAGATTAATTTTTCCGCATCTTAATTTAATATAAAGTGTTGCCGCTACCTGAAGGAGTTTCCCGGGCTTTGATTCTTTTATGTTGCGAGAGTATAAAAACATCGGTTGCACCTGAACTTAGACCATCCATGCTTGTTTTAAATTGTTGTCATATATTGGCAATTCAATCCACTGTAAATCTCGACTAAGCACTTTCGATACGGTAATTCTTCCTAATGCAACATTTACATTTTTAACAACAGTTTTTTTGGATGTTTTTTGATTGACTTCGTAACAGCGTTTATTCATATCAAAACAAAACAAAAATGATTTTGAGATAGTACAGCAACACTGTTCGAAACCATATTTAGTAATACACACACGCATATGAAATTACCTACAGGCAGCCTTGATGCGATTCGAGGTTTGATTACTAAATGCAAATATTGAAAAAAAGGGAAAGTTGCTTATTTTAGAATAATTTTTTTTTTTCCATAACAAAAAAAAAGTTGCATGAAATAACGATTAAACATAATTAATGTTTTCCACATAAACATATATTAATAATGGTCACACATCCATAAACATTTCAAAATATTTAATATCATTAATATTAAATCATTGATATCCTCTTCCTGTCCCATAAACTTGAAAATGGTTTTTTGCAACACAGCAGCTTACTAGCTTCTATTTTTCACCAACATGTTGCAACATTTACTAATGCGGTGCTTTTCCAATGAAAGAACAGTATACAATAATAACCCTTACGACTTGCTTGTGTCATAAAATTTCTTTTATTTGCTTTGTCGCCCTTTAGCTGCAACCACATGTGGTTTTTTGCTTCTCTCACTTTGTGCCACTAGATGTAGATTGCTTGCGGCTTATATCTTGTATGCTGCTTTCGATATTTTTTTTCTAAATAATAATTTTTACACATATATTTACATATCAACAATCTATCCAAGGGTGGGAGATTTTACCCATAAAAATATGACCGTCTGTCTTACAAGCTCTTTTCTTCTGGTTTATGTACTCAGATTTCTTCTTTAAAAGTTGAATAGCTTTAGAAGTTTTAGGGTATAAAAATTTTTTTTCCTGAATTTGTATCTTTATGACGATTCTAAGCAAAATATTTTTCATTTCACAATTAAAATAACCATAACTCCTAAAAAAATCTCGACGGTATGAGAACCATTGTAGACAAGAATAAAATGCGATTTTTAAATAGCATATGACAAAAAATTTTTTTAAACTAAAACTAAATTGTTTTCCAAGTTTTTTTAACGAAAAGCAACTAGCATCAACTCCTCACTAAACGGTAAAGTAACAAATAAATTGATAAGCTCTGACCTACCATAGCAAAACACATTAACGTTTTTTTTCCAATGAACTTTCTTTCAGAGGTGATTTATTGATTATAGCGAACCTCCAACTTTTCGATACCATTTTTTAGTACGATTCGCACTTCGCCTTCAAATCTCAGTTTCAGCGACCACCTCCTCATTCGACGAAAATTTTATTTCAGCGAGAATTTTTCAGACCTCAGACCAGAA
>NC_064303.1:37328104-37482208 GCF_023373825.1 Bactrocera dorsalis | reverse complement strand
ACCAGAAAATTGTAGCTGGTGCCAGACTAGAGGAATACTGTGGAAATAGAAGCAATTCGAAGCCAAATTTAAGGATTTTTACCATGGTTTTCACTGTCTTGTGACACTATGTATTTTCTTGGTGAAACAGTATCTTCTTTTTGTTAAAATGCAGCCGATTTTCGGCGATTTCGTTCTTCAAACGAACCAATAGCGCTATGTAATAGTCGCTTTTAATGGTCCTTCCCTTTTCAAGGTAGTCAATAAAAATTATTTCATTCGCCTCCCAAAATGCAGACGCCTTAACCCTGCCAGCCGACTGTTGCGTTTTTCCACGCTTTGGAGCTAATACATTGTGAGCAGTTCACTCGCATAAATGTCGATTGGACTCGGGTTTATTACGCTTGAATATCTCCAAACTGCTGTCAAATTTAGATACACGCCTTTCGAAGGTTAGGGTTAACTCAAAATCAAATGGATTTAATTCTTCTAGCGCCATCTAGGTGTCAGGCCGGTAGCTTGTTCATAACTTTTTCATACTTCTTATTCCTCTTCTTAATTGGCGTAGACACCGCTTACGCGTTCATAGCCGAGTTAACAACAGCTAGCCAGCCGTTTCTTCTTTTCGCTATGTGACGCCAGTTGGATATTACAAGCGTAGCCAGATCTTTCTCCACCTGGTCCTTCCAACGGAGTGGAGGTCTTCCTTTTCCTCTGCTTACCCCGGCGGGTACAGTGTCGAATACTTTCAGAGCTGGAGTGTTTTCGTCCATTCGTACAACATGACCTAGCCAGCGTAGCCGCTGTCTTTTAAATCGCTGAACAGCTCATCGTTCCATCTAATGCGATATTCGCCGTGGCCAACGCGCAAAGGACCATAAATCTTTTGCCGAACTTTTTTCTCGAAAACTCGCAACGTCGACTCATCTGTTGTTGACATCGTTCAAGCCTCTGCACCATATAGCAGGACGGGGAATTATGAGCGACTTATAAAGTTCGCTTTTTGTTTGTCGAGAGAGGACTTTGCTTCTCAATTGCCTAATGAGTCCGAAGTAGCACCTGTTGGCAAGAGTTATCCTGTGCTAGATTTCAAGGCTGACATCGTTGGTGGTGTTTACGCTAGTTCCAAGATGGACGAAATTACCTACAACTTCAAAGCTATGACTGTCAACAGTGACGTGAATGCCAAGTCATGAGTGCGACGAGTGTTTGTTTGCTGACAGGAGATATTTCGTCTTGCCCTTGTTCACTGCCAGACCCATTTCTTTTACTTCCTTGTCAAGTCTGAAGAAAGCAGAACCAACGGCACGGTGTTGAGGCCGATGATATCAATATTATCGGCTTACGCCAGCAGCTGTACACTCTCATAGAAGAGTGTAACTTCTCTATTCAGCTCTGCAGCTTGAATTATTTTCTCCAGCAGTAGATTGAAAAAGTTGCACGATAAGGAGTCGCCTTGTCTGAAACCTCGTTTGGTATCGAACGGCTCGGAGAGGTCTTTCCCGATTATGATGGAGCTTTTGGTGTTGCTCAACATCAGTAAACACAGCCGTATTACTTTTTTGGGGATACCAAATTCAGACATCGCGGCACAAAGGCAGCTCCTTTTCGTGCTGTCAAAGGCAGCTTTGAAATCGACGAAGAGGTGGTGTGTGTCGATTCTCTTTTCACGGGTCTTTTCCAAGATTTGGCGCATGGTGAATATCTGGTCGGTTGTTGATTTGCCAGGTCTAAAGCCACACTGATAAGGTCCAATCAGTTTGTTGACGGTGGGCTTTAATCTTTCACACAATACGCTCGATAGAACCTTATATGCGATGTTGAGGAGGCTTATCCCACGGTAGTTGGCGCAGATTGTGAGGTCTCCTTTTTTATGGATTGGGCAGAGCACACTTAAATTCCAATCGTTGGGCATGCTTTCGTCCGACCATATTTTACAAAGAAGCTGATGCATGCTCCTTATCAGTTCTTATAGCTCGGCCGGCCGCTGATTTGTTGTTCTTCAGACTGGCAATTGCTACTCGAACTTCTTCATGGTCGGACAATGGAACGTCTGCTCCATCGTCATCGTCATCCTGGTTTAGTATTTTCACTGTCATTTAGCAGGCTGGAGAAGGTGTTACGTATGCTCTGGGCATCGGTCACTAGACCACCTTGGGGGGTTCTACAAAAGTATGCTAGCGGCGCATTTTTTCGTAGAGTTTTATTCCCCTGAGTGGTTGATAGAGTCTCTCTCCCACCACGAATCCCTCACCGAACTTGCGCTTCTCTAGTAAATGCCACAACCAGCTGAGCAGCGGCACCTTCCCAATTAAGGGACCGGACATTTCGGGTGCATGCCCTCAATTCGTAGTCCGTATTTCGTTTGCCATGGTTGTCATCAAAAGGGGGATCCTTCATCCGAGGCTGTTGTTAATTTTTCATTGGTAGTGTTTTTTTACGTGGCGGCTCCCAAACCCAACGCACAACCCTATGTAGGGTATATTTCGCCTTCTCACTATAGTTCGTCTTCAAACGGTAAGAACTACCCAGAGGATACTTGGTCAAAGACCGGAAGTCGTGAGCTGCTTGAGTCATATGTAAAGGAATCGATTCTGGCCTTTCCCAAGTGAATGGCGATCAGAGAACTTTCCTCACTTACGTGAACTTCTACACATTACTCCAACCTCCAAATTTTCATACACTAAAGTAATATTCTAAATAATTTATTGGTAAAACATGGCCTTAAAATACTTTAAATTGCTGCAACACTCTGCTGATTGCAAATTTGGCAAAAATTACTGGTCGCAAAGATTTACATATGCGGATTTTTTTGTAGGCATATGGTAGTAAATTACAGAAAAAAGCCTTTTTATAGGACCCATTTGCACTGTTTTATAAGCCTGTGTATTCATATTTTATTTATGTATACGACTACACGTCAGGTATTGCAACCATGAGTTACGAACCACCGTACACACCCCAAATATCTTATTTATCTTTATTATTTGTTGTTCGCCTTTGAACATGCTTAAAAAATAAACACTGTCCAGAAAGCCGACGGATTATGAGAAAGACAAAACTGGTTTAGAACGGATGGATTAACAATGTCGTTGACCCCGCGTAATGTGCAAGCGATGGAAAGCGATGGAAAAAAAATATTATGTGCTCTTCATATCTTATAAAAATTATTATGAGTTATTTTGAAAACAGGCGACTATTATTCGACACTGATGAAGGCACCAAGAGCTACTCTATTTCGAGTGGAGTACCGCAAAGCTTGGTTCAAGGCCCCCTTCTATGGAACATAAGCATGATGGGATGCTAAGGCGACAGAAGCCAAAAGCCATTAAATTAATTGCATACGTAGATGTTTGTGGTATTACTGGCGGAGCAAAAGCAGTGAGTGCATAAATGATCTGCGCCAATGGTTCTCCTCAGAGAGTTTCGAGCTGGCTGAACAAAACACGGAAGTCTTGTTCATAAGTACTAGTGCAGGAAAGTGCATATATCTCTCACCATAGGGCAGTGCGAGATTCATTCACAGCCACAACTAAAATATCTGGGAGTAATAATGGACTTACGGCTCAAATTTAGAGACAACCTAGAATACACTGCAAGTAAAGCGAATAAAATCATGAACGCCTTATCAAGAATTATGGAAAATAAAGACTGCATACGTTCCAGCCGGCGTTTTTTACTCGCAAAGGTAATCGGATCGTAATACAGTCATCAGTACATCAGTCGTAATACAGTACTATGCGGCTTCAATATAAATCTTGGTGCTAGGCAATAAAGCATATTCCATACAAATAAACACAGTGCACAGGCTGTCGGCACTAAAAGTTATCAGTGCTTTCCTAGCAATATCAAGCGATGCTGCTGAAGTACAAGGTGGGTTCCAAGTAAAGAGGACATTAAAAAAAAGACAGAACAAATGGTTTTTTCGGAAAAATTAATTTATTTTATTCAAAATTTCTGCTTTAATACAGTTTCTGCTCGGTCCAAAAGCATGTCGAATGAGTGTTTTAGCTCGTTGGCCGGTATGGATGCCAGTATGCCGGTGCAAGCCTTTTGAGTGGCCTCTAAGTCTGCATAACGCTTTTCTTTTATGTTTCATGGGCAAATGCATCTTTCCGAAAAGGAAGAAGTCGCACGGTGCCATATCAGGTGAACACGGGGAGTGGTTAATGGTTAAAATGTGATTTTTGGTCAAATAATCGGTCACTAACGTCGATCGATTGTTGGATTCTGAGCAATTTTTGTCGTCAGCCAATTTGTGCGGAACAAACCGTGCACACCCTTTCATAAGCCCAAATGTTCGTTAAAAATGCGATAAATCGATATCTTGGAGATGTTCAATTTCATTTCCATGAATCTCAATATTGATTTCAGCTGATTTTTGATGAATTCACGTACAATTTCGATGATCATGGATTTTGATTGGCCCACATATTGATCGTCATTTATGTCTTTGAAAACGTTAAAACCACTCGTGCACTCTGCCACGAGATAGGCAATCATTGCCATAAACTTGTTGCATCAATTCATCAATTGATAAAGATAGCAGATTCTAATGTACCAGTCGAGATTCAAAGAGTCCTGTTTATTTTGGAACGCACCTTATAGGTACTTTACATTCTACCTGTATAGATTCCAGCATGACAGTAGTTCGAATTGTTCAACCTCGTCAGAGTGCTGTGAAGACTCTGAGCATGTATTATTTTATTGTCTCCACTTTTAGTACAAGGGAAAATCTTAAAACTACACTCGGCGATAGTTTTATGGTGGAAAATTGTACGACACTTATGTGCCAGTCCACTGAGAACTGGAATGCTGTCAATCATGACAAAACTTAGACATATAGAGCAGAATAGGCGTCTGTCAGTCCGTGCCATAGAGGAGACTTAATTGTCTTATCACTCCCTGTAAATATAAGCCCACGAAGTAATACCTTATCAGGTGGTTCCGTGTGAGAGTCTGGAGTTGGGAGTAGGTTAGGTTTAGCGGATTAACGTTCCGCACTTCGGCTTTTGATGCTTCCCCCTACTTAAAAAAAAAAACAAAAAAAAAAAAAAAAAAACTTAAGTTTTTATGGATATCGGAACCACCTCATTGTAGACTTCATCTAGTTTTGATTACTCCATTCACTACCCACCTAATTCGATGGATGGACAGACATTTCCTCGGATCGCCATCTTGATCACTTATAAATACATAACTCCATATCTATCTCAATTTGTTTGGCGTTTTCATACACGAAACTATTATGATTCATAGCAATTTTGGAGAATTTTAATTTTGCCCAGGTTTCAATTTTGGTAAAATATTTATGATAATTCAAGTATGTAGAATGAAAGCTTTTGTGCTAATAAATAAATAAATTTACAAGTCATAATTTCTCACATCATCGGTAGTGCTCGCACTTGGAAACGTACTGTGATAAAAATCAGAAATATCAAAAGATTTGCAAGATTGGTCATAAAATTGAGTATTACTGCATCACTTATTTTCGAGTATATATTTGTTTAAGTATTATACATATGTTGGAAAAATTAAAAACTATTCGTGGGATTTCTCTAAACACCAATCTACAATAGCGCAGAAGGACGTCTTAAATAATATTTAGGACAAATGTTGGATATATAAATTACTTAATATTATATCGTTTGGGAAAATTTTACAAGGTACATCAAATACAGATGAAAAGTATAATTTTTAACAACTATTAACTTTAATATTATTTGATTGCGAAGTTTTCATTTTTAGTTCATATCACTTTCAACGTCAGCAGGCTACAAATATAATACTGCTAAAGATAATATGATACATCGTACGCGCATATGAGTTAACAGGAAAATATTAGGCATATGCATATTTGTTCTTGTTTGTGGCCTACACTGCGTATACGTGATTTATCGACATAATAAAAGGCAGTACTGCTGGCCGACTAACCTAATAAATGTGGTGAGGAAAGTGTTGCAGAGAAGAGCAATGGAGCTATGGTAATCGTCGCAAAATATATAGCTGGTATAAATATATATCAATTAAATTATTTTCAACCTAAAAACCGGGATTTGTTTGCTTAAAATTGGAGACGTGACGACATACTATATACATTTCAAGATAATACGTAGTATTTTTGCAGTGGGATTTTGAACGGAATACTATATGAATAACTTATAAGAATATACGAATTATACAAAACATATCCAGATATAGGAATTTTCCCCTCATCTTTTAGCTTTCAACTGAATAAGACTGGTGTGTTATATAACTACTGATTATTTGTGAATGGATTAACGGCGAACGATGAAGAGTAAGCCAGTAAAAGAATATACAAAAGCAAAAACAAAACACAGCAAGAAGTCAAATATTTAGTATATTTTATACCTAAATGACACCAACACTTGACTTTTTTCACATTTGTTTTAATTATTATAGCACAAATTGTAATTACGGAACGTATGCACAGCGGGAGAGCAACGGAAAGGAAAAGAATAGGAAAAGACTTTCAACAGGCATCTCAGGGGGTTTTTGGACAACGTGGTAAGAGTATCCGGTAGGTAAATTGTGTGTTCTTTCGTTTCTGTTTTATTTTTTTATAGTGAGAGAAAGCATCAAAATCCGGAGTGCGGAACTTTAATCCGCTAAACCTAATTTACTCCCAACCCATATCTTTCCTTCGGAACTTACTTAGGGTGGTTCCGTGAATATTTTCCTATTTGGTGTTTGATTTTTTTTTGTTTTCAGAGTGCACTGCGCTATCATGGTTGTGGAGTAGCTAGTGAGCTGAATAGTATAACAGGACTAAGGAATTATAAATTTGGTGGAGAAGAAAATTAATATTGAGTTAGTATATTGAGATCATTTAAGCATACTATATTTAGCTAGTCATTGAGAAAAAGGTTGTATATCCAAATCGAAAACACATCTGCGTTAGTGAGAGAGATGAAATTAAATTTGAATGAATTACACACTTTTTGAACTTACAAACATAGTATAATCAATGGAGAGCGAGGCAGATTATGTGAGGATAAAAATAACAGTTGGAACCATAAAAATGCCTCAAATGTTGGCGCTCATGCATCTGTGTGCAGCATCTGTAATTACTACACTATTACAAAAATTTTATTCTCACACAGTACACAACAGTTGGAAATTGATATAAAAGTGTACCGTTCCAGGAGAATAAAAATTGTTAGTTATCATAACTGTTCGAAACGTTGTAAATATAAGCTTGTGGGCTATCAAAATATGCTGTCCCACACCTAAGCTTTAGTGAAAATATACACAATATGCAGAGCTATCAACAATTATATATTTTTGTCACTGGAAACTAAGCCACAATTAGCAATACATATATTTCGTTACAAGCTAAGGAACGATGGATGAATTTTTGGACAAAAATTGTGAAATATGGAAATATTTTTTTTATCTTTGTCAATATATTGGTGACTAACCGAATGCGGCTTTCATAAACTACATTTGTGTTGGCGGTTAAGGGATTACAATAGCGTGACATGGTTGGTTGTGAACTTCTGGTAGGGTTTGATACGATGGTTTCCTCATAGCTTTCAGCTGCCAGTTTTATCTTATGTAACAGCCACAATTGGAAAGCTTGCTTTGCTAATGAAATTATTAATAGTTTTTCGTAGTTGATAAAAGCATATTCCAAGCAGGGTTCTCTGCTATGAGTGAGTGCGTAGAAATATGTAAACCTTCAACTCAACTATCGCAACTTCCTATATACATACTAAGTGACAATCAAGCGGCACTTAAGGGGGAAGCCTGCTTTAGAGGCTTTAAAAAATCGATTTTTGAGGATTTTTTTGGAAGGGAAAGCAATAATTGCTTACAGCCAAATTTCTAGGGTTTATAGTTATATATTTAAACATTCTTTATAAATTTTTTGGATACGAAATCTTTGATATTCTGCCTTTGAAAAGCAATGGATCGATGCATCTCGCATGTGCACTTGTCGGACGGTGGGCAGGATGCAAGTCGCAATTTCTATCGGAAAAAAATTCAAAAAGATTCATATTTTTTAATAACTTATCTTCTAGTTAAACTAAAAACATTCCAAACGAAGTCGTAAAAATTTGAAAATTTTTTAAAATTTGAAACAGACTGGTTTATGACTAAAAATATTACTTTATGTTGTTTAAAAATATGTTCAAACTTGAAATTTCTTAGTTATTATTTAGTTTAAATGGAAGACAATTTAACCCCAAAGATAATAAACTTTTCTTTACGGCGTTTAGTTTCTTTCTATCCTGTCCGCCAATTAAGAAAAATCGTAAAAATGAAAAACAGAGAAATCGGGCGTCAAAGTTTTCGCTTTCTGCCCAAGCTCTTATATACATATCTGCTAGACGCTCGGTCACTATTTCCTTTCTAACTTCGAAAATATTTCGAATCCCCATCTATAACTTTGGGAACATTCTTAGATTTGGGAGGATGGAGTCAGGTGTAAAAGTTCACGGAAGTGAGGAAAGTTCTCTGATTGCCATCACTTGTGAGTGGCCAGAAACGATTCTTTTACATGTGACTCAAGCAGCTTACGACTTCCGGTCTTTGCCCAAGTATCCGCTGGGTAGCGTAAAAACATACGTTTGCAGGCGAGCTATAGTGAGAAGGCGAAACATCCCATACATAGGATTGTGCGCTGGGTTTGGGACCCGCCACGTGAAAAACAACACAATGAAAAATAACAATCAGTCTCGGATGAGACACCCTCCTTTTGATGACGACCATGGCAAACGAAATAAGGACTACGAATTGAGGGCATGCACCTGGAATGTCCGGTCCCTTAATTGGGAAGATGCCGCTGCCCAGCTGGTTGATGTCCTCACGAAAATAAAGGCTGATATCACCGCCGTCCAAGAAATGCGATGGACGGGACAATCCGCATCAAAGCGAGATTCTTCTGGTACGACGAGGAGTGCCGTGTCGCAGCGGAGAGAAAACTGGCTGCTTACCTCGCAACGTTACGGTCGACCACATCACGTGCGGCATGGGATAGATACCGAGAGTTGAAGAGGGAAGCGAGACGCATTTGCAGACAGAAAAGGAAAGAGGCTGAAATGCGTGAGTATGAAGAGCTTGATAAGCTGGCCGCAAGAGGTAATGCTCGAAAATTCTACGAACAGATGCGGCGGCTTACAGAAGGTCTCAAGACCGGAGCACACTCTTGTAGAACCCCCAAAGGTAATCTAGTCACCGATGCCCAGAGCATACTTAAATTATGGAGGGAACACTTCTCCAGCCTGCTGAATGGCAGTGAACGCACAACGACAGGAGAAGACGAACCCAATTGCCCAATCGCCCAATTGCAATGGAGCAGACATTCCATTGCCCACCCATGAAGAAGTTCGAATAGCAATTACCCGCCTGAAGAACAACAAAGCAGCGTAGGCCGATGGATTGCCGGCCGAGCTATTCAAACACAGCGGCGAAGAACTGATAAGGAGCATGAATCATCTTCTTTGTAAAATATGGTCGGACGAAAGCATGCTAACGATTGGAATTTAGGTGTGCTCTGGCCGATCCACCAAAAGGTAGACCCCAAAATCTGCGCCAACTACCGTCAGATAAGCCTCCTCAACATCGCGTATAAGGTTCTATTGAGCATATTGCGTGAAAGATTTAAGCCCACTGTCAACAAACTGATTGGACCTTGGTTTTAGACCTAGCAAATCCACAACCGACCAGATATTCACAATGCGCCAAATTTTGGAAAAGTTCTTTGAAATCAGAATCGACACACACCACCTCTTCGTCGATTTCAAAGCTGCTTTCGACAGCACGAAAAGGAGCTGCATCTATGCCGCGATGTCTAAATTTGGTATCCCCGTAAAACTAATACGGCTGTGTAAACTGACGTTGAGCAACACCAAAAGCTCTGTCAAGATCGGGAGGACCTCTCCGAGCCTTTCGATATAAACGAGGTTTCAGACAAGGCGACTCCCTATCGTGCGACTTCTTCAATCTGCTTCTGGAGAAAATAATTCGAGCTGCAGAACTTAATCAAGAAAATCTTTTATATAGGGTGATTTTTTAAGAGCTTGATAACTTTAAAAAAAAAAAAAAACGCATAAAATTGCAAAATCTCATCGGTTCTTTATTTGAAACGTTAGATTGGTTCATGACATTTACTTTTTGAAGATAATTTCATTTAAATGTTGACCGCGGCTGCGTCTTAGGTGGTCCATTCGGAAAGTCCAATTTTGGGCAACTTTTTCGAGCATTTCGGCCGGAATAGCCCGAATTTCTTCGGAAATGTTGTCTTCCCAAGCTGGAATAGTTGCTGGCTTATTTCTGTAGACTTTAGACTTGACGTAGCCCCACAAAAAATAGTCTAAAGGCGTTAAATCGCATGATCTTGGTGGCCAACTTACGGGTCCATTTCTTGAGATGAATTGTTGTCCGAAGTTTTCCCTCAAAATGGCCATAGAATCGCGAGCTGTGTGGCATGTAGCGCCATCTTGTTGAAACCACATGTCAACCAAGTTCAGTTCTTCCATTTTTGGCAACAAAAAGTTTGTTAGCATCGAACGATAGCGATCGCCATTCACCGTAACGTTGCGTCCAACAGCATCTTTGAAAAAATACGGTCCAATGATTCCACCAGCGTACAAACCACACCAAACAGTGCATTTTTCGGGATGCATGGGCAGTTCTTGAACGGCTTCTGGTTGCTCTTCACCCCAAATGCGGCAATTTTGCTTATTTACGTAGCCATTCAACCAGAAATGAGCCTCATCGCTGAACAAAATTTGTCGATAAACACATTTCGAACCGAACACTGATTTTGGTAATAAAATTCAATGATTTGCAAGCGTTGCTCGTTAGTAAGTCTATTCATGATGAAATGTCAAAGCATACTGAGCATCTTTCTCTTTGACACCATGTCTGAAATCCCACGTGATCTGTCAAATACTAATGCATGAAAATCCTAACCTCAAAAAAATCACCCGTTAAAAGTAAAAGAGCAAGGCCTCCACTCTGTTGGCAGGACTACAAGTATCAAATTTCGGACTAATCAATAACATTAAAATTCGTTCCAACTCTTTAAGAAATATTAGACATTTAATTGCCAAATAATCTTCCATATATAAAAATTTCCACACAATATAACAAAGTCCGAAAAATGCAACTTAAAGGTTGAATAATATATTTTCTATTTGTGTATGCTACAATAAGACAGGCTCATGAATCACGCGTTCAATCTAATAAGATTTATGATTTGGCTATATGGGCTGAATCGACAACACATAAATAATATAAAGAATATTTAATTTCTCTCTCAAAATATTACTTAAATGCTATTTGAACATATATGCTATAAGCGTGTATACGAGTTCACTAGTGTGGGTCAGAAGAGCGAATATATGAACAAAAGAAAGTCTGTCGATGTAGAAGCTCTAAATGGTAGCTGGAAGGTTCTCCCTTAACAGTTTTCTATTTTTTACTTATTGTCAGATACAAAAATTCGGAACTATTCCAACTACTTAGAAAATTATCTCGTTTCATATATTAGCGGTTAAAGTTTGATTATTGTAAGCCGATTTTTCTTAGAAATATTATATATTGTAATCAGAGATCATAGTTACGTAAAAATTTACTGCGGCTTAAAATGGCCTTTTATAATTTTCATTTAAGTTAAGCTGATACTAGATTTTCAGTCACAGGTCATATATGTATATATATATATTTATAAAGAAAAGAATATATATAATATATTTGATCAGTGTTTGTTTTTAATAAGATGTGTCTAAGAACCTCTTTTTGAGTGAACTATGCGAAAAAATATTCGTTTTTTCACCTACCCCAATGTACAGGGCGTATGAGTAATATTCGTACGTAGAGGGTGAACTTATAATGCCAACTAAAAGAGAGGTGCTACCAATTAGAGAACCGCCAAATGTTTGGCATTAATTACTTCATTACGCTAATTGGATTACTGGAGATAAGTGTAGCGAAACGGAAGAAAGAGCCGATTGGATAACTTCAACTCGCGCTAACGTACGCATAACGTTACTGCGTTAGCACGTACTTATGTATGTACTTGTAATTAAGGTTTATAGAGTACAACTGTTGTATTTTCACAGCATCGTCAACCACTCGGTAACCTCAATAGTAGTAACATCAACCTCTTTATGTTACACTTGTCGGAGGAATAATTAAATATGTTATGTTTTATTAATAACTAGCTGACCCCGCAGCCGTAGTCTTGCGTGAAATTATGTAATTTGAAATGAAAAGAAAGTTAAATTTATCACTTCATTTTTTTTTCAACGTAACGCAGCTTTATAAACAACATTTTTCGGTTTTTGTTCCGGTGTACAGAGAAGATGGTTTTCCAACTTGTGAGCACGCTACGGCCGTGTGAAAAACATAGCATTTCCAAATTTATTCCTCACACTATGGGACTTTCTTTAGGTTCTGTTGACTGTCATTCAATTTTCACTGGAAACGGAATACGTTTAAACTGAAATAGCAAATCGTTAGAACTCAAAGAAATTCGTAAGATCAAGCATTCTGTCCCCTTGTATTCGATAGGTGCGTCACAATCAGACGGGTTCCATTACACAGTTTCGGCGCATGAAGATTGCGAAACATAATAACAACAGATCCAACTTTGAGACGCAAATGGTGCCGTGGCATACCAAGCTTCTCCAAAATATTTAGAAATTCCACTGGATAATTCACGGCGTCGTCTTCATTGTCAAGACGATCGATCGATTTGTATGAGCGCAAGTCTCCCGAAATTTGACTTTGAATCTTCCAGTTTAAGTCAACAACATCGGTATTTTTGGCAGCTAACATTGCGCGGGCACTTAAGGAATCGTAGTTCCGATAATTTGGCCAATGCCCGAACATTTTTGATGAGTTCATCTTTCGTGAATTGATAAAGGGAAGATGGAATTGCTATCGAACCACCGGAAGTGTCAACCGAAATTGAACCATTTCCAATTTTTAGCGAAGACGATGTAAAATGCCTTTGACAATGTCGATGTGTATATCGAAAGGTACGCGAAATTCATTTTCATTCCAGTGATTAGCGTGTTCCAGCATTTGTAATTGCTGGCTTACTTCTCCAAAACTGGCACACATCGAACCATTCACAGTAAACAATGACTCAAATAAAGTTGAACCGCGTACATTAATCAATAGCATCCGAAGGTAGAAACAATCGTCGTTTTTCGGGTGGATTGTGTAAAATCGTCCTAATGCATTAGACACCTGGATGTCAATCTACTGGTTGGCCTTGCTTTCTGCGTAACTATTCGACGATGCATTCCATGTATAATTTCAAGGTATTTTCGAATAGAGCAATGTTCTCACAAACGGATCACTGACGAAAGTTAAGAAAAAACTCGTCAATGTAAATTTTTGTTGCTGGCGATGTTTCCACTGGCTATACTGTATTCACTGGGTTGAAATACACTCTTTATCCATTCTCCAAATTGACTGCGAGACGCACAATAGCCGGAAAACGTTTATGAATTGCAAAAGTAAATATCCTACAAAGCGCTGTATTGCAGTTCACCGTATCGTTCACGACTAATGATCGCCATGTTGCTTCCTTTGGTGACGTACTTACAAACGTATTTTATCGATTACACCAAACTGCAATATTCAACACTGACATGATTTTTGAATGTGAATTAGCCAACAGTGGCGAATATGGTACGATCCATGTGTTGTCAATTCCGATACTCACGCCTATAAATTGAATGCTAAATCTTCTGCCATTGTCGTCTGGTCAGCGACGTCGATCGAGTGGATATCCATCATTTCTAGTTTGTGTTTCCGAAAGAAAAGTACGTGGATAGTGTTTCATACATCTATTGTCAGACATACCCGAAGTGGGATTGTGGTGTCCGCAAGGTCCATGAACCTTATTGGGTTTTATCACTTCGTATAAAACTGGATTTTTCTTTGCATTAGGAATTGCAGCATTATTGAATGATTTCATCAATTTGATCTGGTGTAACCACCTTCCACCATCCGAAGAAGAATGTGTGCGTGCGGTAAACCTCTCTTTTGCCACTCAACAGAGTACATCCAGCATCTAACAGCACCATATATGCGTTGCTTCAAGATAATGCCCATCGAAGCTGTTGCTTGAAAAGTCTTGATCGTGGCGATCGCTTTCTGATTGATTGCGACCCATAATACCGCACATATGCCATCGCATCCTGGGAGTACTCGTTCATGTGCCTTGGGCTGCTAATGTATGTTGATGCCAAAAAGACGCCGACTGATATTAGCACGACCTCTTCATGGCATCGTGACAAATTTCAATCTGTTATTGATCACTTTGTGTGAAAAACACATAACGTATTCACTGAATAATTTCAAAAATTTTTAAAGCAAACGCCAAATTTGAAAGATTTAAATAATTGAAAAACAAAACAGAAAAATTGAATAAAAAAATTTGTATGGAAAAAATTAAAATTTTGGAATTTTTCAATTTTTCGACTTTTCGACTTTTCCTCATGAAAGACATACAGGTTTTCTATTTCTAAACCTTTCCCAATCCATAACGAACAACCTCTTAAGATTTCATCAATATTGGTTCAGCCGTTCTCTTAGCGTTACTAACGATCATTCGTTTGTATGAGAAAAATAAAAGGGCTGTTTTAGGGGTTTTCCGGCAATTATTCGAATTTTTTTCTCCGCAGAAACCATCCCTGAACCTCAACGAACATTAAAAAAAAAGAATTATCAAATTTGGTTCAGTCGTATGAAAGTTATGAACGTACATACATTTTGGCGATTCATTTTTATTTATGTATATAAATTTCCGGGTACTTTTATGTCACAATTTACATATACGTATGTACTACGCATAGTATCCCAGCCAGCATTTACTATCAATTTTTAATGGAAAATCACTCATTTTCTATAGAAAAATTGATAGAAAACAGTCAATTTCTATATCAATATTCATTGTAAATTGACTGTTCCCTCGGGAGAAAATGGTCGAACAAAATTGAATGATTTTGATTGAGTCATTTTCAGGGTCAATTTCCAGTCATTTTATTATAAATTTCGATTGTTTTTTCCAGTCATTTCTCAATGAATTTCTAGTCAATTTTCAGTCAATATTTAGTCAATTTACAGTCATTTTATTATAAATTTCGATTGTTTTTTCCAATCAGTTTTCAGTCATCTTATTAATCAATATTCATTTTTTGGTTTATTTTTAAATTCAAATTTATTTATATTTTAAATTAATTCATTAACATGTTTTTCCTTACAGCTCAAAACATTCATTTATTTTCAGACAAAGGTAGACGGCGTTTTTTTACTCTTTCGTTTGCATAAACGAAATGTTTTTGTAGCGTTGATCTAACGGCTTTTTCGTCCACTTGAAACATTTCATGACAAATATCTAAAGAAAGAGGAAAGAAATGTAGTTATTGTTAAAAGAATTAATACAATATAAAATAATATTACTTTTTATTATTGTTGTAACTAAACATTTTTCCGCGCTTGGCTTATCTGCCGTGCCCCTCCACGAAAAAGACATTGCCAACTCATCTGAAAAAATACGCCTGATTGCTGCTCTTAGAAAAGGGGTTGACGCTTCACCCCCCGTCTTCTTAATATATAGTTTCTATAAATAATTCTTTGTTATACATTTGTAACTGGTAAAAGCAACATACTTAACAAGCATTATATATACAAATTTCTCCAACAACTCTGGCTTTTGTAAAAGCTGTGCTTCGAAATCGTCAAGATCCTTCTTATGGTAAAATGGTAGTTGGTCGAATTGTGGGCTTTGACTTTCTGAGGGTTTTCCCCTGTTTTCCAATTTGACCGCAATAACTTCCTCTGTCAGCTTCAACAAATTTATTTTGTTTTCTTCCTTTAGCTCCTTCACTTCTGTCTTTAAAGCCCGCACTTCCATCGTCAACTCCGCTATTAAATTTTTAAGAGACTGTTGGTCTGTGCTGTCTAGATTTTGATCTGAAAAACATAAAGTTAAATAAAATTGAAGAAAATTTAAAGTGTTTTATTTGGACTTACATATTATTTGGCTGCTGTTAGATTCATATCCATAATTATTTATAGAGCTCATGATGTCAATCAGTCAATCAGTTAATTATTTTATTTATTTCACGCACTAGAGAGCTGTTGCTTTGGAGATGAACTATATGGAAGTGAGAATGCATGCATTATTTTGTCACAAAAAGAAATATTTTGATGTGGTTAACTGTATACTCATAACGGGATAACGAAACAACACAATTGATATTTCATCAACTTATTGAGCGTTTTTTGATACTTGTACATTTTGTTATTGTAAACGGCAAATCACGAAACAACACAATTGATATTTCATCAACTTGTTGAGCGTTTTTTGATACTTGTACATTTTGTTATTGTAAACGGCAAATTTATCAAAAAACAATCACCAAGAACAATCAATAATGATACGTAAATCACCATACAATCAACTCAATGCTATCTGGGATACTACAGGAGCCAGAAATATTTTAAAAGTTCTTCTTTTTTACTTTCCCATTAATACTAGTATACTAAATTGTTTATGGGAATCGGAACCACTTTATGATAGAATTCATCTTAGTTTTGATTAATACGCTAATTAGCCACCTTAACTTGCGCTTCTAGATGGGAATAACGAGTATAATATATGCACTTGAGCTATTTCCTTGTTGTTAAATAATTTGCAGATATGAATGTATGTATATATAGGAGCAGTTATTGTGCTGAAATTACAAATAATTTAAGCTTAATAACCAAAAAAATTCGTAGTTTACATATGTATGTATAATTTTTATTTATTACAGAAAAAATTAGTCTTTATACTATAAGGGGCTAATGTCAGATTTCGCCGGATTTTATTCATTTTAGGCACAAACATGCACCCTTTAACAGAACAAACATGCTATCTCAATTCCATTAAACTAGTTCCCACATCGGTTAATATATGTTGTATAAAAAACTTCGTTTGAAAATCTTTATACGAGCTATATCTGGGCTAAAAGAAGAAGGCCCTATTCAAAACATTAACTATTATCAAATAATAATTTTTCCCGAATTTCAGTGATATATCTCTCAGGTTGACCGATATTTTACGCTGAAAGTCGGCCACTGGGCTTCACATATGTGGAACCTAAAAAATTATAGTCCGATTTTGACAATTTTTACACTGTTTGTGAAATATTAATGCGAATATATTCATTGATGCTTGATTTGTGTACCACAAAGTGGAAATCGTAAGGAGTTTAAAATTTATGGTATTTAAGAATTAAGCATTCAGATTTAAATTTCAATAATATATTTATGCAAATATGCAATATGAAAGTTTTTATGCTAATAAATGAAGAAATTTAACAAGTTATAGCTTTATCTTATTGTCAGCAGTGCTCGCATTTGGGGGCATACTGTTTTGAAAGTCAGAAAAAATAAGTAGGTGAGTACTGGCATCTTTTATTAGAACGAAGTTCCTTACGACAGGCTTGCAGAAGAGGGGATTTTGCTGCGGGAGCTAACTGAAAAAAAAAGTGATAGTAAAAACCGTAAGAAATAACCCGTAAGAAATATCCGTAAAAAATAACCCGTAAGATCGCTAGTTATAGCCTACTTTTAGGTTTTGCAAAATAATTAGGCATGAAAATCTGTAACATTATTGTGTATGCAAATTAGTTTTGAGTGAAGTGCGGAACACATAGAGCGCGACAGACTGCAAACTACATCTGCCAAATATTAAAATACAGACGTTCTTATGGACACTGTTATTTTGACAGCTGCACGACTACACGACTGCAGGCCGACAGTTGTCGTTCCCGCTAACTTGAATATTTCCTATATTTGCCAACGGCAGTAGGACGACAGTAGAGTTGACAGTAGAATGGAAGATAGAAAGAGGAGGTAGAGTGGCGATGTCACTAATATGTAAAATGTAAAATTATTCACAGGTCTAACAAACTTGACGTTATTTTACAAATAAAAGCATAAAATAGCTCTATTATATCATTTGTAATAACAATTGATAATTTAAAACAAAAAAAAATTGACCAAATTTTACTTATTTTTTGCATAAAAAATATTAAAATTTCATTGAAGTGAAAGGTGAATATCTCTCGTACGGTCGACGAATCAGTTGCGGACGATGCGTCGATCGTTGAGAAAAGAAAACGAAGTGTATTAGTAAAGCAAATTAAAATCTTGGTTTTTTATTGAATTGTGATGACCAAAAATTACTTACTTTTATGGTTTTGTGCTTGTGGTGATGCTGGTTGTGGTGGCCGGTGGACGACGTCTTGCCTCATTCGCTCTCTAGAAAAAAGTACTTTAGCCTCACTAGCAGAATCGCTTGCTAAGTGGGAGTTTTCAACGAAACCATTGCCAGTTGAGTGAAAGCTATTAACAGTTGAGTGAAAACTATTAACAGCTAACTGGCAATGGTTTGTTATATACTCACTAGGGGGTGGTAAAAAGAAATTAGGCGCTGGCCTAAACATACCGGCCCCCTTGCGGTGAGCAACAAAAAAAAATTAGATGTCCATCGACCACCATAACGATATACAAATGTACAATCTTAGTAGCTAAATAGAAAATGTATAAATGTAGAAAATATGTTATAAATTCATTTATTTATTATTATAATTATTTTAAAAATATGAATCAAAAACGATAGCCACGACTTAACTTAGTACCGGGCCGTACCCGAAAGCACCCAACCGAATATGGAGCCCTGAGCGAGGAGCTGCCCAAACGTCAGTGGCATGACCTGTTGGGTCATAATGCGGGAGTAGATATCCGCGCCGAGCACCAAGCGTATCGGCGATGACTTGTGGAAGTTCGGATCCGCCAGTTTGATGTGAGTGTATGGGGCTGCTATGGCCGAGTCCAACGTAGTGGTCGGGCTGATGCGCATATAATCCTGCATTACCCTTACATGCGTCGATATTCGGGTATTTGTCCCATGTCTGCCTCGCAGTACTACGAGGCAGCCGCGTTGACCACCGATATGGGTCTGCACAAGTTGGAGTTCCCTTGAAAGGTCGTGTGCAATCAGCGACGTAGGGGCGCATGCGTCTATCAGAGCCCTGACCAAATGTAGACGCCCCCTTGCCTCAATTTTTACCACCGCCGTCGGTAGAATGGCTGTCGTTGGCAGCAAGGACGGAGCCGCTATGCTGGCTCGATCCGCTAGCCCGGCTCTAAAGGAGCTAGCCCGGTGAAGCTGGAGAGACCTGGTCTCCAGTCTTGCCGGGTTGTGCGCTTGGCGACGGTGCAGACGGCGTTGGTGGGAGCGACGTTCATGTCGCAGAAGGGGGCGGAAAGTCCGGGTTTCCGTTTCCCCTCGCTGTGATGGGCGGAAAGGCCGTGTTTCCGCTCCGGTTTCCAATAATTCTCCGGTGTTGGTTGGAGAGGCCTAGTCTCCGTTCCAGCGTCTGACGCATAGATGGATAGAGCATCGTCGGAGCTCATTTGTTCGCTCCACGACGGGTTTTGAGGCACTGTGGGGCGGCGACGGGGATTTTCCCCGATGTGGAGCATTGTGTGGTGCTTTTCATTGCAGCGCCGGCACCGTGCGTCGCTGGGGCAATTCGCTGACCTGTGGTTTATCGCAAGGCAATTTACACAATATTTGCCTATGAGAGCTTCCCGTAGGCGCTCCTCCGGTGTCTTGGCCCGGAAGGACGAGCAGAGCCGCAACGGATGCTTTCCCCTGCACAGCGTGCAAGAAAGCGGGTACCGGTTCGGGTGTAGCGCCGCGGTCTTCTTCAAGCTACTGTAGCGAGTCATCTTCCTGAAATTAATCTGTTGACGATTTTGTGTTGTTTGGTTTTGAATATCATCTAAAACTGATTGGGTGGCGAGAAAAAAGTGCATAAATTATCTATATATATAAAAAGAAGTTACATTTCCTTGGTAATCTTATAACTCAAGAACCGCCGAATCGATTGACACAAAAATTTTAGAGTTCGTTCCTACCTATAAGGAGGTGGTTTGTGTGAAGTTTGTTTGGAATCGGTGCAGCCGTTCCTGAGTTTGACATTTTTTGTGAGTAAATACACTGTACCAAAATCGAGTATTTTCAATACGATTTATCAATTTTACACCGTGCTCTCATTGCGAACAGAATATTAATTTGCTGTCATTGGAATTCAGTTGACAGTTTTCTTATGTGCTTTGAGTTCTTTTATATCTTGCTCTCATTTTGAACAAACATACTTTTGGTGAGTGTTAACCATGTGTTTCTTTTTTAATTGTATTTTAATTGCTTCATTTTTATATATATAGTTCAATTGCCAAGCGTTACTTAGTTTTCACAATTTTAATTTGATCTCATTTTCCGGTGAGTGTTTTCTTTATTTGCACAATTGAGGTTATGTCCAGTGTGAGTGTATATGAATTCATATTTCCACGCACACACATTGAAGTTTGAATTAAATGTATCATTTTTTCTAGAAATAATTTTCAATGTATTGCTTTTACATTCAATTAGTCATACACTGTACTGAAAGAATGCCACGTTCAAGACGACCAAACATTGACAGACGTTCACGTCACTCAAATGCTACAGCGTTAAATCGAAGATCACAAAGTGAAGAAGATCGTGTTCGACGAAATGAAATGGAAACACAACGACACAGACGGAGAACTCACTTGGATAATAGTGAAGCACCAAGAAACCGTCGTGGACGTACGTCCGTTTATGATATACGTCAAATGAAACACGCGGCTTTCAATTACGATGCCACCATTGAATACAGCATGTATGCCTACATTGGCCAGATGAATATAGAATGTATACATTGCAAAGCATTTAAATTCATAAACGAAACGCCTAGCATGTGTTGTGCTGGTGGAAAAGTCAAATTACCGGTGCTAGAACTTCCGCCAGAACCTTTGCATTCATTGGTTTTTGGTAATTCGCCAACGTCAAAGCATTTCCTCTTAAATATTCAAAAATACAATTCATGCTTTCAAATGACATCTTTTGGAGCTACAAATATTATAAAAGATGGATTTATGCCGACGTTTAAGGTGATTTCTTCGTGTGGAATTAGCAATATCATTTTTAATTTATGTGCCGTCCCTGTGTTCGATGTTTTTAGAAATTAAGATCCGTTATCATCTATATATATTTTTCGACCGTTACAAATTCAAGGTCAAATATACCATAGAGCTGGGTCTTTGCTACCATTCCCAGATGGTGATCATAAATTTTTGCAAATATATTTCATTGATGGTGAGAATCGTGAATTAAATAAGCGCTGTGCAATTTCGACGAATACGAGAAGATCAATCGTGAATGAATTGCAAACATTTTTTCATCAACACAATGAATTGGTGAAATTGTTTAAAGTGGCACTCGAACGGATGCCCTCCGATGGCCACAAAATCATAATAAAAGCCGATAAAACACCAATTGGGGAGCACACCAGACGATTCAATGCACCAACGATTGATGAAGTAGCCATTGTTGTGGTTGGCGAACAGTTTCAGTCACGAGACATTGTTTTGTATCGTAGAAATGAGAATTTACAACGTATTTCAGAACTCCATCGCTGTTATGATACATTGCAATACCCCATTTTGTTTTGGAGAGGGGACGATGGCTATCACATCAACATACCAAAGATATATCCAACAACTGGTACATATACATTTTATTTTGTTTAACACGTTCGCGTTCATTTGAATTGAGCGGGTGGCTGCCAGATAATCACTTAATTTTTCCATACAAAATTGAAGAGCTGGAATTCCCGCTTTTTTTCTACAGGTTAATTTTTTTAAATAGTCTGAACAAATTAGGGAATTCCCGCCATTACCACATGAATTTCCTATGCACTTTTGTCGGGATTTCCCGCATTTCGTTTTATTGAAACTTCCCCTCAACAAACCACAAATGACTGGCACGTTAACTTTGAATGGGGATTCCCCAAATTAAATTTGTTTGAATTGCGGTTGGCCTGTCAGGGATGGTAGTTCACGACTTTACCAACACTAAAAATATGCAGTGATAAGAAGTGAACCATTTTTGACGGTAGAAAAGCCCTATTCAAATAGCGCGGGAATACCCGCAATTGTTTTATTGAAGGAAACATGAGTGACGGGAATTCCCGCAATTTACGCGGATGTGCTAAATGTGATTTATAAATCATTTTCATTCGCTAATTAATTTTTGCAATACAGGTCAAGAATCAACAAAAAAAAGTCAGTGCGATGAATTTTTATTCGTACCGATTGATGATTCGCCCTCAAGAAACAAATTTTATTTTGCGATGCAATCAACTTTCGCATCAATATATCGTCGATATGTACGCCAAAATTGAAAGTGAGCGATTAAATTTCATCCGTTAGAATCAAGCCCGATTAAGATCAGAGGAATACATACATTTGCGTGACGCAATAATCAATGATGTAAATGTGAATGATATCGGCCGTTTAACAATTTTACCATCATCATATGTTGGTAGCCCACGTCATATGCATGAACATACGCAAGATGCGATGACATATGTACGAAATTATGGACGACCGGATCTATTCATAACATTTACGTGCAACCCGAAGTGGGTCGATGTGTCTGATTGTTTACTTGATGGTCAGGTGCCAAAAGATCGGCATGACATAACTGCCCGTGTATTCCAACAAAAATTGAAAAAATTAATGGATCTGATTGTCAAACTCCGTGTATTTGGAGAAGTGCGGTGCTTTATGTATACCATAGAGTGGCAAAAAAGAGGCTTACCTCACGCACATATTTTGATTTGGAGCGTAAACAAAATAATGGGCACACGTACAAATGCTTTCGTTGACGACCAATATGCGTGTGCGTCTTCAAAATGATTCTTCAGCACGTGAGTTTTCAAAGCAATTGCTGAAGATTGGCGATGGATAAATGGCAAGTGATCAAAATGGGTTTATCACGTTACCGAATAATTTTTCAATAATTGTATCATCAAAAGAAGAACTCATTGATCGCATTTTTCCAAATATTGCTCAAAATTATAATAACCATGATTGGTTACGAGAACGTGCAATTTTAGCACCAAAAAATGTCAATGTCAATGAAATCAATTTCCACATCCAGGAAAAATTGCCAGGTAATTCGGAAACGTATAAATCCATTGATACTGCTATGAATGATGAAGACGTAGTCAATTACATGGATGAATTTTTAAATTCTTTGGAACCACCAGAATGAATGAATTTGAAAGTTGGTTCATCGATTATACTTCTTCGAAATCTTAATGCCCCGAAACTTTGTAATGGGACGAGACTTTCAGTGAAGAAATTGATGCCAAATTTAATTCAAGCAACAATTCTCACTGGCAAAGCAAAAGGTGAAATTGTACTAATACCGCGCATCCCATTAATACCAACGGACATGCCATTCGAATTTAAACGTCTTCAATTTCCTGTTCGGCTATCTTTTGCTATGACCGTCAACAAAGCCCAAAGGCAAACGCTCCAGGTGTGTGGAGTTAATTTAAAGGAAGCTTGCTTTTCTCACGGTCAACTGTATGTTGCATGTTCGAGAGTTGGAGCCACGAAAAATTTGTTTATTTATGCACCACAAAATAAAACAAAAAATGTTGTGGATACAATTGTATTAAATTGAACATTGCTTTTCTTTTTCATTATTGTGTTAAGAAATCAAATCTTTTAAGCAATCAATTTTTTTGCGTAGAGAAGCGCGCCGGGTAACGCTAGTATTATATACATTGCATAGTGTGGAGGCGGCCTTATGTGGTGTGGACTGCCTTACATTACCATAGTGTGTAAGCGGCCTTATGTGGTGTGAACTGCCTTACCTTACCATAGTGTTGCAAATAATAATAATTAAAATAAAAACATTTTGCCTTTAGCATCAAATTTATGTTATCGTTATCGTTTTATTTGTCGTATGTTTTTGACAAAGTGGCCTGGCACCAAAGAAAATGTTAAATACAATTTGGTTTAATAATTATTTTCAATTCTTACTTGTCAATAAAGTACCTCTTGCTCAGTAAGTTCAAGGGCAATGCATACATGTACTGCTGTAGAAGGAGACTTTCGGTTTGCAATTGCGTTATTTGCTAGCAAAACATATTTTTCAAATATGGTATTTGCAATAAAAATTGAATTTAAAATTCATAAGCATGAGTTATGCCTCATGGTTTGGAAAAAAAGTTTAAGATTCATTCTTGTAAAATTTTTAAGGCGAATTAAAAAACTAACGGCATGGCATCACCTTATGTCATGAATGAAATTTTTAAGGCGAATTAAAAACTGACGGCATGGCATCACCTTATGTCATGAATGACATTTTTATTGGTTAAGTGCGCACACGTGCGCAGAGAGATTTGACAGCCGGGTGAAAAGGTAAGTAGGTGACTATAATGAAATTCGCTGATTTATTTAAATATTTTCCTTTTTATTACAGATTTACGGAATAAATTCTATAAAAGCAGTTGTCAAAGGAATGTTTGGTGATAAACCCAGCGAAAAGCGGTCAGCACGTTCCGACCTTATAGTCTTAGTGGCGCATAACGATGATCCAACCGATCAGATGCTTGTTCCCTTTTTTCCGATGAACCAAAAATTGGCATCAAAACTATCAAAACATATTGCACGCGAATGCAAGAGGAGAATATACATCGTACGATCGTAGTAGTGCAAGCAGGCATGACACAACAAGATGCATTCGTCTGAACCACCATACAGTGAGGCTGGTTATGGGGAAATCCAGAAGGAAGTATCCTCATCCATCAAGAAGCTCGGTTAATCCAGCTGCTGTTGCATTCGTGCCAATCGCTTGACGTTATTTTACAAATAAAAGCATAAAATAGCTCTATTATAGCTCTATTATATCATTTGTAATAACGATTGATAATTTAAAACAAAAAAAAAATTGACCAAATTTTACTTATTTTTTGCATAAAAAAAATTTCACTTTGAACAAAATATTAAAATTTCATTGAAGTGAAAGGTATTAGTATGGCCACAACGATATTGTGTACATGCAAAATGGACAGCTGTGTTGTCTTGGTACATGCCGGCCATGCTGTCGCAGTCATTGTGTTCACCACCTGAGAATTGTGCTTGCACTAAATACGTTTATGGGGAGTTGAATTGTTGCATATTTTTTGGCGCAGGCTTTGAGGAAATAACCCGTAAGAAAAATACTGTAAGATCGCTAGTTATAGCCTACCTTTAGGTTTTGCAAAATAATTAGGCATGAAAATCTGTAACATTATTGTGTATGCAAATTAGTTTTGAGTGAAGTGCGGAACACATAGAGCGCGACAGACTGCAAACTACATCTGTCAAATATTAAAATACAGACGTTCTTATGGACACTGTTATTTTGACAGCTGCACGACTACACGACTGCAGGCCGACAGTTGTCGTTCCCGCTAACTTGATACGCTGAACACAATGGTTGCGACAGACGACAAACGACATCTGTCAAATATTAAAATACACACGTTCTTATAGACACTGTTCTTTTGACAGCTGCACGACTACACGACGGTAGGCCGACAGTTGTCGTTCTCGCTAACTTCAATATTTTCGTATATTTGCTAACGACAGTAGGACGACAGTAGAGTTGACAGTAGAATGGGAGATAGAGAGATGAGGAAGAGTGGGGGTGCCACTAATATGTAAAATGTAAAATTATTCACAGATCTTACAAACTTAACGTTATTTTACAAATAAAAGCATAAAATAGCTCTATTATAGTTCTATTATATCCTTTGTAATAACAATTGATAATTTAAAACAAAAAAAAATATTTGCCAATTTTTACTAATTTTTTGCATAAAAAAATTTTCACTTTGAACAAAATATTAAAATTTCATTGAAGTGAAAGGTATTAGAATGGCCACAACGATATTGTGTATGTCGGAGCGCTTATGCTTGTATTTTGTATGTCACTGTAAATGCGTATGTTGTAGTGCTAATATTTTGTAAGTAAGTGTATGTGCCAGAGCGTCAGGCTCGGCGCAGGCGACGCATAGGCGGCATATATTGTGGACTTTGTCTTGCAAATGCGCAAATAAGCATAGTAACAGGATAGGGATACTGTTACTGAGTGAGGTCCGATCGTATTCCGCGAACTAAGAAAGAACACAACTGTTATGGAACCGTTATGTGTTTTAAGTATGAAAGGAATGCGTGGTCATCGAGCGCTGTGCTCGCTCAGGTAGAGTTCAGTTGAGAAAGCGGCATTGAGACGATCGGAACTCACTGTGCTTCTTTAAAATAAAAATAAATTACTAAAAGTAAAGTGAAGTAAAGTAAAGCGAAGTAAAAGTAAAGTGAAGTAAAGTAAAGTGAAGTGAAATAAAATAAAGATGAATTCAAATGAGTCTTCTACATCAGAAGTGGGATCGCCTGAGCCTACAGTTCAAGATCCGGGCCAGATCCTCGCAGCTCTTGAAGCACAGAATCCAAATCTAATGGACATGATTAAGTCCATGCAGACTCCAATGCCGGTAGCAGACGCAAGGCCTGTCCACGTTGCTTTGCCGAAGTTTAATCCCGATTGTGCTGGAGCGGACGCCTCTGCATGGTGCACAACGGTCGACCTGATATTTGCTGAAAATACTCGGGAAGGTGGCGCACTTGTGATAGCATTAAGCAAGGCGCTAGACGGCAGCGCATCACAATGGTTGTCCCAAATATGTTTCGCAGGGATAACCTGGACACAGTTTAAGGAGCTATTTATTCAACGCTTTGTGGGAGTGGAGACAACTACAGCTTTTCTACTTAATATTTTGAATGGTCGTCCAAAATCTGGAGAGGGATTCGCAGAATACGGCAGTTGAATTGTTACATCACTCATGTCCAAGTGGAAAGCTAAAGACTTGGAAGAAATCGCTGTGTCGGTAGCATTGGGACACATGGCGCAAATCGACAATAGTTTGTTGCGATGGGTATATACGACCAACGTAAGAAGCCGCAATGAGCTACAACAACAACTGCAGCCCCACGCTTTTAAGAAGCGTAATACGGAAGAGGATTTATACTCAACCGACCCAGAGCGGAAGAAGTTTAAGTTTCAAGTGAAATGTCATCATTGTGGAAAAATTGGCCATAAAATTTCCGAATGCCGTAGTCGACTTGAAAGAGGGCAGAATGCAAAAGGAAACAATCAGAACGGTAGCAGCTATGCTGGAGTGAAAGATCGGTCCAATATACGATGTTTCAAGTGTAACGAAATAGGACATTACGCTACTTCATGTCTTAAAATCCGGACCAGTGGGAACGAGAAGGGCTATGTGAAACGAGTGGACATTTGCACTGTGGCCCCGCCAAGGGGTATAATAAATTTATCAGGTGAGTCTGTTCCATTTTGCTTCGACTCCGGCGCTGAATGTTCATTGGTCAAGGAAAGTGTTGCAGATAAATTTAAAGGAAAGCGATTTAATAGTAATGTAAAATTAAATGGTATAAGTAACGACTCCATCTGTAGTACATTGCAAATACTTACTAATATAAATATTGAACAGTATTGCCTATAGACTTTATTACACGTTGTAATGGATAAATATTTGATATACGACGTATTGATAGGCCGCGAAATATTAAGTCAGGGCTTTAGTGTAACAATAGATGCTGAAAAGTTCAGTATTTACAAAACAAAAAGAGTTGATGTCGTAACTTTTGTGAATTATGAAAATGTTGTAGATTCCGATGACGACCTGAGTAAGTCAGATAAAACGGTTTTAAAGGGCATTCTGAAACGATATTCTGATTGGGTTATAGAAGGAATACCTCAGACTCGTGTAACAACAGGGCATTTGGAAATTAGGTTAATAGATCCACAAAAAACAGTTCAGCGTCGGCCATATGGACTTAGCGAAGATGAGAAAAAGCATGTACGTTATAGGGTAGATGAGCTCCTGAAATCTAATATTATTCGTCCCAGCTGTTCACTTTTCATTAGTCCGATGATGCTTGTTAAAAAGAAAAATGGTAGTGATCGACTTTGTGTGGACTACCGTGCTTTGAATAAGAAGTTCCCATTGCCTTGACCAGATTACTAGGTTACGTAGGGCGCAAATGGATAGTGAAGGGAAGTGGAACAATAATAATAGGTCCTATTCCTTAAATGTGCGTCAGGCTTTTATACGGTGTGTGTGTGTGTGTGGTGGTATGCGTTTATTTATTAGCAAAATAGCAGTTGATAAAAATATAACCAAAAGTTATAAATGACACACGTAGATTTTTTTTTATCAAGGAATCCTTTGATTAAAGAATTTAAAGGTGTGGAAAAAAGTAGTTGAAAAGCGAGTCGAATTGACTGAGGTAACTGATAATTGGGTAATTTCTGTACAACAACGTGATTCCGAGTTAGTCAAGTTGTTAGCTAAGCTAAAACAAAAAAAAAAAATAAAAATAATGAGTTGCCAGAAAATTTAGATAAAACCTATGAATTGAGAAAAGGAGTTTTATATAGAAAAATTCAAAGAAATGGTAAAACCAAATGTTTGCCTGTAATCCCTAGGGCATTTAGATGGGCAGTGATTAATCACGTCCATGAAGCTATGTATTATGCATTTAGGTTGGGAGAAAACGTTGGACAAAGTCTATGGGTTTTATTGGTTTGAGGATGTGTCAAAGTATGTTCGTAGGTTTGTCGAAAATTGTATAACTTGTAAATTAGCTAAACCACCAGTGGGAAAAATGCAGGCAGAATTACATCCGATACCAAAGGTGGACATTCCGTGGCACACAGTGCATATAGATATAACGGGAAAGATGAGTGGAAAAAAATGACTTAAAGGAGTACGTAATTGTTTTGGTGGACGCATTTACAAAATTAGTTTATTTTCATCACACATTAAACATTGATACCGAAAGTTCTATTAAAGCTGTTAAATCCGTCATTTGTTTGTTTGGTGTACCTACTAGAATTATAGCGGATCAGGGCCGTTACTTTGCTAGTTCAGGATTCAGTAAATTTTGTTCTTAAACAAAAAAATAGCGAGAGTGAGAGCTATATTTAATCGCTACAGGTGTGAGAAGTGAATGTAGAATGTATAATGAGCATGCTAAAGAGTATGCTGACCGGAGATGAAAACAGTCAGAGATTGTGGCTAAATGCCTTAACCGAAGTACAATTGGTAATGAATTGTACGGTGAATTGAGTCACCATTTAGGCAAAAGTAGTAAAATGTAAAATGAGAGACCACATGTTGCTAAAATTGCTAAAGAAAAAAAAATGATCACCAAACAAAACTTGTAAATTCAGAGAGAGATATAAATCAGAGATATAAATCATTAACAAGCAAGAAAAAAATAAAAGTATGTGCATGAATTTTTGAAAGCAATGCCAAATAGACAAATAAGTAAAGCAGTTGATTTGGACGACTCAAGAGGAGATGCGTCTGATTTCCAAGTAAGAAATAAAGATTTAAAAAAAATGGCACAGTTGGTGTCTTGAAATCCCAAGAGGGGATATAATGACCGCACTATAACAGATGGACTTGTTATAGCGGGGTCGGAAGATGTGAATGGCACGGTAGGTGCTTAGGAATCCCAAGAAGGGATAGAATGATCGCACCATAACAGAAGGACTTGTTATGGCGGGGGTCAATAAGTGGGTGTAAAAGGAAATACACCTGTTGGTAAAGATAATTAATTTTGTATGAATTGTAAAGTATGGTAAAGAAAATGTAATGAAAAGAATTTATAAAATGTTATGAAGAAACGAATTTACTTCTTTGTCTATTGCTTGGTTTTGTCTAGGAGCCTAAAGTTTTATATGAAGAAAGGTTAATGAAATGTTTGTAAGTGGCAAAGGCAGTAGCAACTGACGTGTTAGAATATTGTGGTGTGAAGTAAACACACGAGGACGTGTGATTTGTCAGGAAGGCCGTGTCGGAGCGCTTATGCTTGTATTTTGTATGTCACTGTAAATGCGTATGTTGTAGTGCTAATATTTTGTAAGTAAGTGTATGTGCCAGAGCGTCAGGCTCGGCGCAGGCGACGCATAGGCGGCATATATTGCGGTACTTTGTCTTGCAAATGCGCAAATAAGCATAGTAACAGGATAGGGATACTGTTACTGAGTGAGGTCCGATCGTATTCCGCGAACTAAGAAAGAACACAACTGTTATGGAACCGTTATGTGTTTTAAGTATGAAAGGAATGCGTGGTCATTGAGCGCTGTGCTCGCTCAAGTAGAGTTCAGTTGAGAAAGCGGCATTGAGACGATCGGAACTCACTGTGCTTCTTTAAAATAAAAATAAATTACTAAAAGTAAAGTGAAGTAAAGTAAAGTGAAGTGAAGTGAAATAAAATAAAGATGAATTTAAATGAGTCTCCTACATGTACATGCAAAATGGACAGCTGTGTTGTCTTGTGTACATGCCGGCCATGGTTATGTTGCTGCCTTCTTACGAATGTTCATGTATTATCATGTGGTATTTTTTTTTGCAAATTGTATCGATTCTACATTATCCGAAGGAACTTCGTTCCTGCCTGGTGTCCCACGACAGCGCATTTCTTGTTTTTGTATTTGCTTGTACATACATACATATGTGATTAAAATAGTATTACAAAAATATTCCTGTGATTTCTCTGTGCAGCAATCTCTGTACATTCGCGCAGAATTACGTCCTAAAAATATTAGGAATAAATTTTTGAAAAATAAACTTTTTAAATTGGTATGTTTTTGGAAAAATTTTATAATTTTTAGACTCCATCATATAGAGATACAAAACAATAAAATATTTACAACTATTCACAATATAGTTGTTGTAGTGAAATAAATGAATGAAAAATTTCTGCCTCTGACAAGTTATTATCAACATACTACTGTGCCCAAAAAATAAGGTGACATTGTATTTATTTTGAAAATTCTTTATTTATTCTTCCAAATTAATTTCATCCCCTTCAAAGTAATCCCCTCCCGATGCAATGCAATTATGCCAACGGATTTTCCAATCTTCGAAACACTGGTTGTAGTCACTTTCCGGGATAGCCTTCAGTTCCATCTTCGCTGCAGCTTGAATCTCCTCTATCGTGTCCCCGGAGCGGTCTTTTGAGCTTGGTGAACAGCCAGAAGTCGCACGGTACGAATACGGTGGTTGCGGAATGATATGGGTTTAGTTTTTGGCGAAATGATCACGAATTACGAGGGCATAGTGTAAAAACTAAGAATTGTCTTTCCACAAATATCGACGCATAACGTTCAAATAATATTCCTTGTTGACTGTTTGACCGGTTGAAAAGAATTCATAATGCACAACACCACGATAATCGAAGAAAACATGACCTAGATTTTTGAGCGACTTTGGCACGATTTTTTTGGTCTCGGCTCTCTTTTGGCACGATATTCGTTCGATTGATCGGTTGTTTCGGGGTTGTAAGCATAGATCCAAGTCTCATCACCAATTATAATGCATTTCAAGACACCCTGGTAGTCGGAAAGTATCGTTTCACACACATCAACGCGACGCCTTTTTTCCAAAAAATTCAAAATTTTCGGTACCAGTCGAGATTTGACGCACTTGAGGTCCAAAACATCCTTCAAAATGGTATTGGCTGAGCCTTTCGATATGCCAACTTCATCAACAAGGTCTCTAATTGTTAATCTAATTTCGACATCGCAAAAAACGAAAAACTCACTTTTAGCAGCTCACAAAACGACACGTATCTCAAACACTAACGAATATTTTGACATGAAATTTGACATAAATGTGACTGACAGTACTACCAACCTAAAAAAAAATAATTCTCCAAATCCTTCGACGCGCGCAGTTTAAATTCAAATGTCCTTATTTACTTATTACCTTATTTTTTTGGGCATTGAAAACTTTTATTTAAATTTGTATTTGACTTTTCCTCGCTAACAATAAATAATTAAAAATATTACGCACATATCCGTTAACAGAAATATATCGGATATGTGGCTATTGTCTGTTTTATGACCTTCACTGCGTATACATGATTTATCGACATACCAAAATGCAGTACGGCTGGTCGACTAATGTAGTAAATATGGTGCGAGAAAGTGTTGCAGAGCAGAGTAATAAAACTATTGTAATCGTGGTTTCATAAAGTCCCAGCCCTTTACTGTAAATGTATACATATAATAAATTAAATCACACCTAAAACACAGGAATTTATTATCTAACATTTGCAGACGATGACGTCGTATAAATTTCAAGATAACGCACTATTTTTGCAGTGTGATTTTTACCCCTCGAAGTCAGACATAACGGAATACTGTGTTGATATGAAAACCATGTACAAAAATATCTCAAAATTTTTAACTATTAAGAATAAGTGAATTATATAGATAAATCCATTTATAAGGATTTTCTACTCCTCTTTAAATCTTAAAATTAATAAAACTTCTGTGTTATATAAATGCTAATTATTTGTTAAAAACGTAACAAAATGACATTTCCTGCGCTCTGGAATAAAGGAATATGGACTTATACTGAAAAGGTTAGGTTATGTTAATTTGGTAGGAACGTTTAAACCAGTTTGATCCTTTGCGATACCTGATGAAGTTCGGAACTCCAAGAGGAGTAGTCATCCTTTATGATGTCTAAGCTCGACGCATTTTAACAAATTCTGCTGCCTAACTAACGATACTTCCACCAGTGTATTATATCGTGGCGACTCCGGATGCTTACAGCGTAGTCTTGCCAATGCGGGACGAGTGATGCTTCAATGTTTCATCTTGCAAGCGTGTGTCGCCACCAGACAATGATCAGTTGGTATACTGAAAAAAGAGTAGACTAAAAAATATTTACTAACCCACCGTAAAATAAAAAAAAAAATAGTTGAAATCAAACACCGTCGTTTTCAAATATTTTGTGGCTCAATCCTAAGCCACTTAAAAGTTTTCGAATTGCCATTGTTTCCTCAAAAAATTTGTTTTTTCTATTAATGTTGTATTTAATGAAAAAGAAAGTTGTTCACAAGATTTCATAAATGAAGTACGGAGCACTTATTACAAAGTTCCAAAACAACAAAAGAGCTCCTAAATGAGCAGAAGTTAGTAAAAGTGTGACCGCCCATTGTGGCTAGGAAAATAATTGTTTAACTGCTTTAGGAAGAAGTGGAGAAAAGAATGCAAAACTTAATTTCGTTTCAATCGAAATGGAAAATTGTGAATTGCTTCAATTTGAGCTCATTACATAGAAATCCAAAAGCACATATGTATATACTCGTAAATGTACCTTAAACGAGAGAAATTCTAAGCTTTAAGGCAGGACAAAAAGGATGCGTCATTCTCAATGTTCTCTTCCCATACAGTTCGGTAAATCTCTATATATCATTCTTATTTACTCATTTAATTTTTGACTGTTCTTTGTGGTCGATTGCTTCAGAATAACTTTTTTGGAAAATTTTTAAATTAATGGGGTGCAAGCAGGTTTACTGAGAAAGCCACACAATTTAATAAGCTTATTGTGTCGGATAAAATTACAAAGTGGAAATTAATATTTTTTTATTCTTGTGAACAAAATCATACCGTCACCTGAAATGCAAAATAACATAACAACATTTTCAGAAATTTACAGTGGCATGAATGAAACACGGAATAAAATGGAACATGAGTGAAACAAAATTTTAATATTGGTTAAAACTGGTTTATATATGACCGCAGAACCAGAAAATGTTGAACATATTTAATATTATGTATGTAATTTGAAGTAGTGAAGCGTAATCAATAAGACACTCAATTTCGAATTTTTTGATGATAAGTTATTTTGCATTTCAGGTGACGATATTATGGTTTGAAATTTATAAAATGTTCAAATTGAAGCTATTATTATTTTATTTTTAGAATAACACTAAAAAAATTAAGGCTATAGCAATAAACAATTTTATATAGATTTTTGTGATCCTTGCGAGGAAGTCTCAGTTAATACGAATAGTTATTGCCAATATTAAAAGAGAATTATTAACAAAAGTTATAGTGATTAAACCACACAAGCTCACTGATGTGCAGACAAACATAGAAAATAAGTAGCCTATTAACTTAATATGCTAAAGTGCAAAAACAGTTAATCTACATATATTAGTTTTAAGCTAATTTTACAAGAAAGGAAGAAATGCAAAATATACGCTGCAAAAACAAGTTTTCAACTGAAGTTCAACACTCCAAAATCAGTTAAACCACAAATCTGAAAAAATGCAATATAACATAAGAAGATACATTTAAAAACAGGAAATGCAACCCAGTGAATAGTAGGAAGGAAGAAAGGCAGCAAACACATCGGCGCACAGAGCAGTAAAACATTCCCTCCTTGCCCGTTCTCCTAACAAACTACATAAAATAGTTGCAGACGAAGCACCAGTCAACCAACAATAAATTGGGCACCTCGGGCACTTACCACAGCAAACGGATGTTTGGTTGGTAGAACTCTATGGGCTTGTTTAACTTCTCTTTAATCCAAGCAATTGCTAGCAGAACTTGGGTAAAAATAACGTATATAAACCATTGGAAACTGCATAAAGGCGTAAAAATTTAACGAGCCAATGTTCGAAAGTGACGTGGAAAAGCGTTAATTTTGTTAATGACACGTTCAATGGCAAATGCTGCATATATTTATTAAGGTGGTTCAAAATCAAAGGTTTTTTTGTTTCTTAAAAAATTGCTTAATATATACCTCTACGAAAGCCTTTTAAGTGTGAGCTCTTATCCTGCTTCCAATTGCTTGAAAACAGAGCTGCCATTTCATCAAAAACCAACGGTTGGGGGTGATTTGTGGGTCGGTGCAATCATCGGTCCATATTTCATCAAAAATGGTGCCGGTGAGAACGCAACCGTCAATAGCGACCGTTATCGCGCCCCGATAACCGACTATTTGATGTCTAAATTGAAGCTTGTGATTTCGGCGACTTTTGGTTTTAACAAAACGACACCACTTCCCACATATCGCATCAATCATTCGATTTATTGACAGAACACTTAGTGAGCAAATCGTGTGATATCACAGCGTTAGATTTTTTTCTGTGGAGATATGTAAAGTCGGACCATCTCGCTTCGATTTAGGCCTTGAAGCAAAATATCACGGGGGTCATTCGCCACTTATTAATCGAAATGCTCAAAGGAAAGAACGAAAATTAGACTCAGCGGATTGATCATTTGTAAGAGCCGCGGACAAAATTTGAAAAAGTTAATCTTTAAAAACTAAATGCCAAAAAATATTCATTCGAATGATAATAAACAATTTGAAGTTTCTGTGTTTTCTCTTTAAAAAAGTAAAAAATCTCTACCTTTAACAATGATTATAGACTTTTAACTATAATTCAACATCTCAATAACTCAAAAAAATGCCACATACGGAGCAAGCTAGTATCATTTGCCATTACCAGACATCGCTCCCATACTACCGAATAAAATACAAGGTGTGTTCCAATGTAAACAGGACTTTAAAAAAAAGAACAAATAATTTTTTCTGCAAAATCAAATTATTTTATTCAAAATAGTATTCTTCTGCTTCAATAAAGCTTTTTGCACGGTCCAAGAATATGTCGAACGAGTATTTACCTCGTTGCCTGGTATGGCCGCCAGTATGCCGGTGCAAGCCTTTTGAATGGTCTCTACATCTGCATAATGCTTTTCTTTTATGTTTCATGGGCAAATACATTTTTCCGAAAAGGAAGAAGTCGCACGGTGCCATATCACATGAATATGGGAAGTGGTTAATGGTTAAGATGTGATTTTTGGTGAAATAATAGGTCACAAGCGTCGATCGAATATTGGATTCTGAGCAATTTTTGGTCGTCAGTCAATTTTGCGGAACAAACCGTGCACACCTTTTCGTAAGCCCAAATGTTCGTTAAAAACGTGATAAATCGATGTCTTGAAGATGTTCCATTCCGTTTCTTTGAATTTCAATGATGATTTTTTGATGAATAAACGCACAGTTATCGGTAATCCCGGATTTTGATTGGCCCACATGTTGATCGTCATTTATGTCCTCACGACCACTTTGAAAACGTTGAAACCACTCGTGCACTCCGCTACGGGATAGGCAATCATCGCCATAAACTTGTTTCATAAATTGAAACGTTTCGGTAAAAGTTTCACCAATTTTAAAACAAAATTTAATGTTGGCTCTTTGTTCTAAGCTCATTTTCGCACCTTTAATACACATATACTGACAATTAAAACGCAATAACTTCACTTCCAATCAATAAAATGTCATGAAATTCTCACTGGACAATTGATAAAGATAGAAAATTCTAATGCACCAGTCGACATTCAAAAAGTCCTGTTTACTTTGGAACGCACCTTGTAGGTACTTTACAAGCTACCTGTATAGATTCCAGCATGGCAGTAGTTCGAATTGTTCGAACTGTTCAGAGTGCTTTGAGGACTCTGAGCATGTATTATTTTATTGTCTTTATTGTAATACAAGGGAAGATCTTAAAACTACACTCGGTGATAGTTTTACGGTGGAAAATTTTACGACACTCTTGGTTCACTTAGACTTGGAAAGCGAAGCGGCAGCCTCAATCATGACAAAACTGAGACATATAGAGCGGAGTAGGCATCTGCCAGTCCACGTCATAGAAGAGACCTAAATATATATCTTATCGCTCCCACAAAGTAATACTAAATCAGGTTGGTTGAACAACATACGGGTTTGACTCTGGTAGTAATTTAATGGTTCAAAATATTACGGTGACAGTTACGTGATACGTGTTATCCTAAAATTGTTCATAAATTATCATTATCGCTCCATAAAACATGATATGCAGCATATACAAGTTTTGAAATCTTTTACTTAAGAAAATAAGAATTGTTGTCCTAGTATGCAGTTCGATCAACAAACTAATTGAATTTCATTAAAAATGCATTTGAATATATCTTTAAACTAGTGTTCATCAAAAATTTATTTAAAATATATTTCAACCATCCTGGTCAAAACTTGATTTAATACCGCTATATGACAATCGCAATTTCCTATTTTACCACATTTTCAAAACTGGCTCCTTCTGGAAAATATTTTTCCTTCATAAACAGCGCACATCTGTTGCTGACACATTTATTAGCTACCAAACAGAATGCCTTTCATAAAATGGAAATGTGCTCGAAAAATTAAGCAATAGAAAACTGAAAATCTTTTCATAACATAAAAAATAAATTTTCTTTACAAAATCTCTGTAACAAATCTTCAGCATTTTACAAAATAAATGCTATTAATGGGATCATAAATTATTCAAATTTTTTGAGCAATAGTTTGGTTGACTTCCGTCTCATCGTAAAAGCAATTGCCACATAATTAGTATCATGTAAAGTGGAACTTACTAAGGCTATTGGCATATCCATTCGGCTGGTGGTTTTGCGTTCTTCTTCTGTACGCAATCGGCCATCTATTTTAATTAACACAATAAATATTGCGTTTCTGTGAGTTTACGTAAAAAATGTGTCGTGGTAATTGGGTTATAATTTGTTAGTACTTACATAAATACTTATGTAAACGGTCAACGAAATTTTTTAATATCAACAGAAAATATTATTAGAATGCAAAAATTTAATTGTATTGAATACTATATTAAGTAACTGGAGAACAGGCCCGTAGCCAGCTTTTCATTTCGGGGGGGGCTGAAGTAAAAACATATATAAACTTTGAATTTTCTGTTTATTAAAAAAAAACAATATAAATTCATATACATATTACTTAAATTATTTGGTAGTTGTAACTTAAATAAGTAATATTTTTCTTTTCTTTTTGTTTGCCATATCATTAACTACTTCATCTGGATCTATTTTAATATCCCAGTGCACTGCAATAACAGCAAGTGCACTCAGCCGCTCATTGCCCATCACACTGCGTGGTAAAGTTTTTATTCTTTTTAAGGTTGAAGAAGTTCTTTCGAAGGAAGCGGTCCTCACTGGAAGAGTTGGTAAAATTGTAAGCAGGTAGTGAATATTTTTAAAATACGTTGCATCGCAATGTTGCAGTAATTTCAACACTTCTATGGTTGGATCTATTGTTGATAAGCTGGCACACCACAATCGATACTCTGATTTTAATGCTGTCATTGATATTTGCTCCTCGAAGTAAATAGTTAAATTTTTTAATTCTTCGGCATTATCAATTGCAGCAAAACCTGGGAGTAGAATTTGAAATGACGAGAGTATATCCTCATTCACTAATAAACGTTCTGTCATGTTTTGAATCAGAGCATCAACGCATGGAATAAATATTGTAACTCTGAAGTGGCTTTCAGGGGTTGTGCAAGGTGGATTAGCACGAGTAGTTTGACGCGAAGTCACTCTAGGCACTACAAGATCTATGTCATAAAAATCTTTAGACATTTGTGATGCTGTTTGGAAAATATCGTTGAAAAAACCATCCGCTGTTACTCTTATCTGGTGCAGAGTTCTTATTAATTCTTTGGCTCGGTTCATTGCTGATACAAAATCCATAGATTTTTCTTGGAGTTGCACAGACAGTGGCAGCGTTAAGCTGAACAATTGCTCACAGACTCACAGACAATAGGCTAAGCAAAAAATCGCTTTTCTCTACCGCTGCTAAGAAGGCTGATGCTTTAGACGAAATGGACCATGTCTTACTCGAAATTATTTCCAAACTTAGTACAATGAATTTGAAAAGCTCCACAAAGCTTATAATGCTTTCATGCCTTTCTATAAACCTTGTTTCACAAAGGCGAACAAGTCGTCTTTTTTTGCTTTCTGGTGCGTGCTTCTGTATAACGTCCTGGAAAGTTGTGTTTGCATTTGAATGGTTTCTAAATAAATTTGCTATTTCACTGACAATACCAAGGCAGTTCCGTATTGAAGGTAATGACATAGTATTAGAAAGCGCAAGGTTCAATCGGTGACTAGCGCAATGAACATATCGTGCTTTTGGATACAGTTGTCTTATCCTGGTTTGCACTCCACTTAAATGCCCTGATATGTTTGCTGCTCCGTCATATCCCTGGCCAACCAACTTCGCCATATCAAGATGGAGATCTGTACAACGCTTAAGTATGACTTTTGATAAGTTTTCAGTCACCGTCTAGTGTAGTTGCGTACGACTGTTATAGGTTTGAGCTGAGTTGTGTATAAGAGTTTCAAAAGATTCAGTCAGTGATAAATCTTTTTTATTTGCGATTTATTTAAAAAATTTCCTTATTTCGGGGGGGGCTTCAGCCCTCTAGCCCCCCCCCCTGGCTACGTGCCTGCTGGAGAAGTAAGTAAATTTAAAGTGAAGACGATGATTTTGACTACAAAGTAGAAAATGACAAATATTCTCAAAAAATTGGTTGTAACAAATCATCTATAGTGAGAGTTTTAGGAGCAATATGTAAGAACTGACCGTGCCTTTCGCCAATCTGGAAGTGCACGTCGAAGGAGAACGTATAAATGGGAAGACAGTGACTTTATTTATTGAATCTACTTTTTCTTTTAAAACCTTAACAATAAGTTATAAAATCTTAAATCTATTTAAAAACTAGACAAACTCAAACAAGTAACTGAGCTGTTTTGGTGACACGTTGCTCTTTAGTAAGGCGGGTTTGATGGCAGGATTGTACCAAAGCACTAGACAAACGGTTTGGGTGATATAGAAGTATGTGTTAGTTTTCATTTATGGACATGAGTATATTTGTAGCTGCAAATGTGTCTGTTGAGCTTGCGTTTTAATGAGCGCAAAATTAGGAGTTTCCCACTCATTGGTAATTTACTTGCCAACAGTAAGAAATCGTGTTTATGTTACCTAAAAGTTTTACCCCTTTTCAACGTGAGACCAAATGTATATGTGCGTTTTCACAATTGCGTTTATTTACTTTTTTTGTACATAAGACTCTAAAATTGTGCCAGAAAGAGTCAAAATTCACTGTTTCTAACCAAAGTTTGGTGTAGGCTACAGGTTAACCGCTCTGCGGTTTTGCGGTTTCAGGCGTTTGTTCAGATGCTGTACTAAAATTTCGAGTTTCTTAGTTTTAATGCCATCAATATGGGTGTGAAGCAAAGCATTTAAAAAATTCTATTCCTATAATTATAAAGAAGTACACAAACTGCTTGAATTATTTAAAAGTTACCAAAAGCAAAGTTTCTTACCGCTCGCAAACTCTCAGAAATCTTTCAGTTAACTTAATTTAATTTGATTTTACTTTACTCGTACTTTCATCGTATTTCTTTCTTCTTTTAATTTTTCTTTAATTTTAATCTGGAGCGCTAATAGTTATGTATCAATTTCAACGATTTTTAATCGCGTAGCAACAACAGTCCACAAATCTTGACCCGCCGTATCAACATCCTTAATTTTTTAATATTTTCATCAGTTGAAGGGGCCGAAAAGCGTCCAGAACGAGACATGTCTTCAACTATCTCTTGACTATCTTTGATCCATCTTGAACAGGATCACGGTAAGTCTTTTCTAATAGTTTCAACGATTTCGCATACAAAATTTGGTTAGAAATACAAAATTTAAGACAAATTCTTTCATCGATATTTTTATCCATTGTAAAAATCCCAACGTACTACTGAGGGGTACCGACTTAAGCAGCTGCTGTGCAGCTGATTAACAGATCGCGTTCGCCTACTTTCTTGTATGAGGCTTATTGAGTATATTGATTTATAAAAGGTGATCTTTCTTAATATAAGCTGCATATTTCCATATCGTACCAGTTAACTGCGTTAATTTCAGAAATTTATTTTTAAAAGACCCTAAAAGTATGCCTCCAAAAATATGCTGACACTTTTGCGGCCTACACTCTTCTCGATTAGGAATGCAGTAGTCTCCTTTAGGGGGAGCCTGTTTAGATGCTTTAACAAATCGATTTTTTTTTAATTTTTTGGGAGGGAAAGAAATAATTGATTAAATTGAAATTTTTGGGGTTTATGTGCATTTGTCGGACGGCGAGCAGGATGCAGGTCGCAATTTCTATCTGAAACAAAAAATTCCAAAAGTTTCATATTTTTTTATAATTTATATTCTAAAAACTAAGATATGTTCATACTTGATTTTTCTTAGATTTTTTCAGTTAATTTTTTTTTTTCGTAATTTAATGCCAAATGTAATATACTTTGCCCCAATTCCATACGACGTTTAGTTTTTTTTCTATCCTGCCCGCAAATTGAGAAACATAGTAAAAATGGAAAACCTTGAGTTCGCGCGTGAAAGTTTTCTCTTTCTGCCTAAGCGCTAATATATCTGCTAGACGATCGGTTACTATTTCCTTTCTAGCTTGAAAAATATTTCGAAGTCCCATCCATAACTTTGGGGACATTTTCGTAGATAATTTTTAAAGAGATTTATGAAAAAAAGTCGATTTTTTGAAGCTTCTGAAGCAGGACAACCAAGCAGTAAAAATAACCACGTATGTAGTGGCCCATGAATTACCAACGAGTGTGAAATAATTTTGGCTTATTAAAACACTTTAGTTTGCGGCAAACTTGCTGCGCCATAACCACGAACCATGATGCGCATCAACAGCCGCGCACACTCAAAACTACTGGCACTTTCGTTTGTGCTTCCGCCAAAGCGGTTGTGAAAATTTTTCCATCCTACTATGCTTGTGGGCGCAAATTATGCGCCAACACACAGATACAATGCAACTTAGAGAATGAAGTAACTAACAGGCGACAGCATAAGCAGCAACACTAACAATGAGGCGGTTAAATCATTAGCCAACAATAAAGCGTGAGGTTAAAATTTCTTGTGGAAATCCTTATAGTTGCTTCAAACCACCAAAGGGTTAACGATGATAAATTTAAAATGATCAATCGTACATTATTATAAGTTAATATTAGCAGTGATCTAGAATGAGCACATTTGACTTCTGTGTGAAAATTGAAGAAGCTTTAATAACTCAAACCGTTGCACGACTATCTGGTGCGGGCGTAATGCCGCTCTCGACAATACGTACAGACAGCTTCGATCATTTAATATCAAAACTGGGCAGACGTGCTCGCTGCCACAAATGTGGAGAAAAATCTTATTTTGGTAGCAGAAAATGTGATGTAATGTTCCACCAAAAACAATGCTTTTTTTCCCATAATGGGCTCCCACGAAATGAAGGGAAAATAAAAAGGGATCAATAAACTTGTAAAAAATGTTGGTTAGTTTTAACATGAATTAACAGTAAAACGATTAAAAACTATATTACTAATACTATTTAAATAAACGTCGAGCAGAAATAAGTTAAAGGAAAATCTGAAAAGGTCCATAACTTTAAACTAAATTAAGATATACTCCTGTGATCAAATGTGAAAGGTGAATTTTTAATTTATACTTCCGGTGTTTTTCGAATCGGCAAATTTGTTTCTATAAATTGGTAGTACTGTAAGTGACATCTATGCTAAATTTCATGTCAAAATATTCATTAGTATTTGAGATACGCGTCGTTTTATAAGGCTATAAAAGTGAATTCTTCGATTTTTACTATGTCTGAATTTATTGAACAAAGAAGTACGATAATGCACCATCTCATACTGCATTGGTTATTCGTGATCATTTTGCCACATTTTCAATTCATTTCCCTGATTTACCTTCGTGTAATTTCTGGCTATTCAGCAAATTCACACGACCACTCCGACAACACCGTTTTGACTCAATTGAGGATATTAAAGCTGAATCGAAGAAGGCCATCAGACCATCACGACGGAGGAGTTTTCTAAGTGCTATGATGACTGGAAAATTCGTTGACATTAGTGTATTGCAGTGGGAGGGGATTACCCTCAATTTGATAACAGTTGTAGAATTGTAATTTCGCACAGTGGAGCGCAGTAGTGAAGTGCAATTGTGGCTTTATAGGACCCATTACAAAAATTAGATGAAAGGCACCACCCACTTTTAATTAAAAACTCATATCTCAGCTACCACATTCTGATGATCCGATTCCAAACAAAATTCGGTACGTAATTCTAAGATTTTTACATCACAGCACAAAAATGGAAGAAATCGGTTTACAATCGGTTTGTATAACATAATAAAATAAAACACTATACGTGCAGTACCTTTAAAGTGTGTCAACATATGACTACAAATTGCCTGAATCTAATCAAAAATATTCTAGTCACTAGGTACTGAATAACCAGTATCTTAAGTTGACTTTTGAAAGAAAATATCGGTCAATGTGTGAGATATGAAATTGAAATTCGCCGATAAACCCTTATTAATAATGGTATGTCTGTGTAACAAAAATTAGTTGAATCGGAGCAATACTTACCTGTGCTCCCATATACCTGATACAAAATTTTTCGACCTTGTGACTTTATACCGCATATATTGCTCAATACATTAGTTATCTTAATAAAAATGAGAGAGCGTGTTTTATTGATAATGATGTATTTTTTGGTCTTATTAAGGTTTGACAACTTTTTTTTCCATTTATTTTTTTATTTATTTTTTCTGAACCATCAACATCTCAAGAATATTTTTTTAAAATTTTAGGTCATTCGGAGAAAAACTAACGAAGTTACAGCATGTGTAATAACGGTACCTCTAACTTGCGCGCTTTCCAGCTACCTGCTCTGAGCGGCGAGAACTTTGAATCGATTTTCCCAAATATGTCATTTTTAAAGTTGGTGACCAGCTTACAGAAAAAGCTACTGCATCGATCGTTTTGAAATTTTGTACAAATATTCTACATATATATAGCTCTCGAATGACGTCGAGTTTTTCCAAAAATTTTAATTACTAACTATTTTACAATAACAAATAGGTCGATTTTTTCGTCTAAAATCGTCATTCAAAAGTTGAAAAAGTAAAAAAAAAAACTCGACGTCAATTGAAAGATAAACAAATAAACTAAAGAAAACATTTTGATTTTTTGGTTTCAGATGATCCAGTGACTCTGTTGGCTAGTCACCGCACAAAAACTTCTTTTCGAGGTGCCTGCAGAGATCGACGATAAATCCGTTATTCCTCTCTATTTTTCGATAAAACTTTTTTTAAGTATCCTTCAAATGTTGTACTTTGATATAATAATAAGTAACGGGTGATTTTTTTGAGGTTAGGATTTTCATGCATTAGTATTTGACAGATCACGTGGGATTTCAGACATGGTGTCAAAGAGAAAGATGCTCAGTATGCTTTGACATTTCATCATGAATAGACTTACTAACGAGCAACGCTTGCAAATCATTGAATTTTATTACCAAAATCAGTGTTCGGTTCGAAATGTGTTTATCGACAAATTTTGTTCAGCGATGAGGCTCATTTCTGGTTGAATGGCTACGTAAATAAGCAAAATTGCCGCATTTGGGGTGAAGAGCAACCAGAAGCCGTTCAAGAACTGCCCATGCATCCCGAAAAATGCACTGTTTGGTGTGGTTTGTACGCTGGTGGAATCATTGGACCGTATTTTTTCAAAGATGCTGTTGGACGCAACGTTACGGTGAATGGCGATCGCTATCGTTCGATGCTAACAAACTTTTTGTTGCCAAAAATGGAAGAACTGAACTTGGTTGACATGTGGTTTCAACAAGATGGCGCTACATGCCACACAGCTCGCGATTCTATGGCCATTTTGAGGGAAAACTTCGGACAACAATTCATCTCAAGAAATGGACCCGTAAGTTGGCCACCAAGATCATGCGATTTAACGCCTTTAGACTATTTTTTGTGGGGCTACGTCAAGTCTAAAGTCTACAGAAATAAGCCAGCAACTATTCCAGTTTTGGAAGACAACATTTCCGAAGAAATTCGGGCTATTCCGGCCGAAATGCTCGAAAAAGTTGCCCAAAATTGGACTTTCCGAATGGACCACCTAAGACGCAGCCGCGGTCAACATTTAAATGAAATTATCTTCAAAAAGTAAATGTCATGAACCAATCTAACGTTTCAAATAAAGAACCGATGAGATTTTGCAAATTTTATGCGTTTTTTTTAAAAAAAAAGTTATCAAGCTCTTAAAAAATCACCCTTTAAAATAAACCTTCAGCAATAATTTGTTCTAAAAAAATTCATGAAGTAATGTCTTTTTTCGACGAAACAAACCTTTGCACGAGTATAAAAATTGTTAGTTATCATAACTGTTCGTCGTAAACATGAGCTTGCGACGGGCTCTGATAACAAATGGTGACCCAGCTAAGCCTGACGATAAAGTTAAAAATATGTTGAATACAGAATTATCAACAACTATAAAATTCGGTCACTGGAAAGCCGCAATAACTATTTGGTAACAAGAACCAAACTAACGAGCAATGGATGAATTTTATGAACATACATATAAAAATAAGTTTAGAAGCCGCAATTAAAAGGTAAAATGTGGAAATATCTTACGTATGTAGCTTGGTCTATATGTTGGTGGCTAACTGAATGCGCTTTACATAAACTCCATTCGCGTTGGCGGTTAAAGGGTTACAATAACTCGACATGGTTGGTTGTATACTTCTGCTAGGCATTGACATGTTTTGTGGTTTCCTCATAGCTTTCAGCTGCCAGCTCCATCATGTGTAACAGACCTGATTGGAATGTGAATTTTAAAAATTTTATAAAATATTAAAAAAAATTTCTTAAATAAAGCTGCGTTGGGATCCAGACTTTTTTCAATTGATAGCTTGTGCACTAGGGTACTTCAAAAAAAAAATTTGAATTTTTTTTTCAAATCTTACCCCCTCAAATGTTGGTGACTGATAAAAAAAATCTTCCCTCAAGCCAGGCGATGTAGCTAAGGATTTTCCGTTTTTTCATTCAAACTAAAATTACATGAACAAATTTTCATTTTTAAAAATAAACGTCACATATTCAGAAAATTGGCTTTTCAAACTTTAAAAATTTCCAACAACAAAATGTGTTATGACAAAATAACCAAAGTTGATCAACCTAGGCCCTTGTTTACAGATAGAGATGAGCTATATTGCGATTTTTAAATCACTGTGATTTCAGTGATTGCTATTTTTAAATCACTGTGATTTTATATTGCTATTGCGATCGCAACTAAGTCGACGCTCGAACGTCGTTGTTGTTGTTGTAGCGGCAGATTCTGCCAATTTGACACTGTTTGGCCGAATAAAAGTCCGGGTCTGTTCCACTTACGTAGACCCGACTGTCATGGGAATGACGGAAACATTTTGTCGTTATTGGCGGCATTTGGTTTTAACAATAAGTAAAATTAAAAATTTTATTAAAACAAATTAAAATATTCCATTTTGATTATATTTCATCTACCACTTCAAACATCACACTTCACTTCTTTTCCTTGATACATTTCCTGCCATTATTAAAAATTATAAGAACGTTACACTCAAAACTTCAAACCGCTATGACGAAAAATAGCATATACGATATATACAATAGCCTGAAGAAAGTTGTTACTTTTCTGCTATTTGCTATTGTGATCGTAATTCACAGGTTCGAACTGCGATCACAGTTTCGAACTGCGATCGCAATCGCAGTTCATAGAAGCGAACTGCTATTTATAAAAAGTGATCGCAGTTGCGATTTGCGATTTTTCAATCACAGTGAAAAAATCACCGGTAGTGAAATATCGCTCATCACTATTACAGATTATGTGGTTGTTTGCTTATTTTACTAAATAGCAGCACAAAAAATAAATAAAACTAAGCGAATGGCATTTCCATTTTGATTTTCTTATATGAAAATCTGCTATTAACAGCTGTTTTTTGTTTACAATCAGCAAATTATGCAAGATGTCTGCAAATTTTATACAAAGCATATTTTGAACCCTTAAAATTCGGATTATTTAATAAGCACATACATTCAATAAAGTCCATTTCCTGAATAGCAGAACTTATCTTAAATTCGATTATTTTGCTTTTTAAACTTTGTTTAGCCATTTTATAAGTTGGAATTTCATTGAACTAAAATTGTAAACAATGAACAGCTGTTTGTGTAAAAATAAGCAAATAACCATACAACATAGGGTGCTCGCGGAGCATATAGGTTATTTTTAATCTAATAATCACAACCCGACAACCACCTTACCGTGAACAGCCTAACTATGTTTAGTGGTCTAATTTTGAAAATCAAACTTTGTCGCAGAAATTTTTAAAGTTTGAAGAAAGTGAACTTTCTAAATATGTGATGATTATTTTTGAAAAATGAAAATTAGTAGGTTAAATTTTAGTTTGAATGAAAAAAAAAATTCCTATGTTAAATTTATGGGAACCTAAAACCATGGCGACCCCTTAGAGTTAAGCTAGAGCGCCTGGCTTGAGGGAGGAATTTTTGTTTGTCAATCACTAACATTTGAGAGGGCAAGAGTTGAAAATAAATTCAAAAAATTTTTTTGAAGCACCCTAATTTACATGGATATACCCCTATATCTATCCCGCTTAGTTTTAGGTGATACAAAAACCGTTAGGTGAATAAAACTATTGTATTATACTTTGAAGCAACGTATTGCAAAAGTATGAAAAGGAAGAAGCTTAATAATTGATGAAAATAAAATGAGATAGTGACTGATTATTAAATATGTATATGTTAAATATATAAATATGCTAAAAATACAAATTTATTATTTTTTTTCGAAAATCCCTGTTTCATTTTTTTTGACATCGGTCATACATATATACACAGAGAAAATGTAGATTATATCCATATTCTTCATTTTTTAGTAACTTACATACTATAACTAATTATAATGTTTAAAACAAACAAAATTTCGAAATCCGAAGCAAATATTTCAACTTGGCAACTAACTTCCGAAAACGGAGAAATTACTTTTTACTCATGATTTAATTTCTAGAAACAAATTGGTTTGGTCCAATACCCATAAAAAATTATTAAATTATTTATTCAGCTATGACAATTAAGGCGTTGTATATTCTGTGACAACACGCAATGTGCTCACTGCATAGATTCAGTCGAATATATACAAAAGTAACAAGTGAGTAAGCTTATACAAGTACAGAGCGTATGAATAATATGAAAGGCAAACACAAGTTGCCAACCAAATGAACGGTTCTAACAATTAATGAACGACCAAATGTTTGGCATTAATGGATTAATTACGTTTAATGAGTTATTTGCGTTTAAATAGGCAAGAAGAAATAAAAGGAAGAAGTTGGATATCGCAAATATTTCGTATGGCGTTAATGTGTTAATTTGGGTTTTGTTTCGGAAGAGCACTTAGTTTAATAATAATTCATATGGCACAACTGTTTTTTTATATCATGGCTACACCACGGGATTAATACCAAGCTCTTGTATATGTATGCGTTAAAATAAAAAGCATTGTATAAAACATCCAAATTACTTTCTGCTGCTTTATATTTCCATTATTGTGAGTATTAATTGTCTTGTATTTGCCAGCTATATTTAAGCTATTGAAAGAATTAATTTTAATATTAAGTGTTTATATATGAAACAGTCTGCGCTTTCAACATGTATGCAGTTTTATATATTTTCCAACAGCAAAGATGTTGCTCGTAATGCAGAAATTTTATAGGATAATGTAAATAAACCAATTATTGTTGAAAAAAATTAGAATTCATAATGAAAGTTAAGAAAAGCTAATTTATTAAAGAAAACCATATTCCGTTACATTATAATAATAAAAAAGGATCTTCTATCTACAACGTAGTGCTCTCCATCTTCATGAGCTTTAGGACTATGACCGAAGCTTACTGTTAATAAAAATGCGAGAAATTTTTTGCAATTAACTGATATAACATTTAATACCGAATTTAAAGGTTATTCAATGTTAACAAAATATCAATGGGTAATTAAAAAATTTAGTCTCAACTGCACCCTCTGAACGTTATCGACGGTATGATCGTTCTTCCCATTGCCTACTTTGCTAAATATACTAATTGCACCCAGTTTCCCAATTGGACCAATCAGAATGCGCCACGTTAGCTTATGCGTAAGGAAGTAGGACTTAAAATAATTGCTCCCGCTTTGCTTATTAGACCAATCACAGCGCGCCACGTCAGTTCATACGTAAGCAAGTAGGACTTACGAGGATTATGTGAGTCATGCTGCCAGATCGTTCGTAACACTCCCCCCCGGTATATCCTGCTGATCAGGGTGTACCGAATTAATCACATCTAGAACGGCTATTTTGGCGGCAGGTCTCTCAAAGATGCCACAGGCTGTCTTCAAAGTGGCGCTTCTGACCTTTCCATCTTCACTCTTTCGTACTTGGATCACTTTGCCTTTAGGCCAGCAGTTCCGGGGGTTACTAGGATCTACTATGTACGCTATATCACCGACTTCGATTGGCTTTACATCTGTAAACCACTTGCTTCGCTTGGTTATGGTGGGCAAGTACTCCACTATCCAACGTCTCCAGAAGGCGCTTGCTAGTTGCTGCGATGTTTGCCAGTTATGACGCAATAAAATGTTCTGAGTAACTGGTTCCGCGATGGGCTTAACTCCACTGGAGCTACCTAACAAGAAGTGGTTAGGAGTAAGTGCTTCTTCCTCTTCGTGGTCGATGGGGATATAAGTTAATGGCCGAGAGTTAACCGTCATTTCCGCTTCCATTAAGACTGCGCGAAGGAGTTCATCACTGGGACGGCTAGTTGTCAAAATATGTTTAAGCACCTGCTTTGCTGACCGAACTAATCGTTCTCACGCTCCGCCCATATGTGGCGAAGCGGGTGGTATAAAACGCCAGTTGGTTGCAGCAGAAGTAAAGGTTCTTGTGATGTGATTTTCACCTATCAGATCAAATGTTAACTTCAACTCCTTCTCAGCACCTTTGAAGTTCGTACCATTATCACTCCATATTTCTACCGGACTACCTCGGCGCGCCATAAAATTACGTACAGCTAGAATGCAGGAGTCTGTCGAGAGAGAGTATGCGATTTCAAGATGCACTGCTCGGGTTGTTAGGCAGGTAAATAATACTCCGTATCTCTTCTCGGTACTTCTTTTGACCGTAACCAGGAGAGGACCAAAGTAGTCAACGCCTACGTAAGAGAACGGTCGACTAAATGCTGATGTCCGGAATGCGGGCAGAGATGCCATCATAGGTGGCCGAGGTTGAGATGTTCTGTTTTTACAATGCTGACAAATACGTCGAATCTTATTAGCCACTGTTCGTAGTTTTATGATCCAATAGAACTGCCTTATCTCATTCACCACTGTTTCCAAATTTCCATGATGGTACTTTACATGGAAGTGGTTAATGATAAGGTACGTAACATGATGATTTGAGGGCAATAATACTTGATCTGGTCGCCCTGTTATCTTAACTCGACCATTTATTCTCAAAACGCCGTGATCATCCAGATAAGGTGATAGCTTCAGAATATTGCTGGATTTGTCAACTGGCTTTCCGGCTTCTAGAGATGCGATAGAGTCTCCGAAGTTGTCGTGTTGCGCCTTTCTCCAAAGATAACATTCCGATTTACGAAAATCTTCAGTAGTTGGTCCATTACCAACAGGTTGATTATCTCGAATAATGCTTAGCCAGACCCGAACACAATACATTGTCATAGCTGTTGCACGAAGTAGACGGTTCCAAGTTGAAAATCTCAATAGTTCTGGTACTACCTGATGCTGTTTTGAGGTTGGGTGATGAAAGCCAGTAAATTGTGGACGCAGTTCTTCACTTGCAATGCATTGCAATTCGTCAGACATAACCCACTTGTCAGGCGAGAGGTGCAAGAATGATGGCCCTCTAAACCATTGACTGTCATTAGAAAAGTCTGGATCACTATTCCATTTGGTTGCTTCGTCGGAAACGTTTTCCTCAGTTGGAACCCAATGCCATTGGTTGACACCGGTCAGCTCTAAAATTTCGCTAACCCGGAAGGCTACAAATTGTTTATAGTGCCGGTGATCGGATCGTAGCCACGCTAATACCGTTCGGCAATCTGACCAGTAAACGCATATATCAATATGGATTGAGTGCGATTCGATAACATGTTTGGCGAGGCGAGCACCTAGAAGTGCTGCTTTCAGTTCTAAACGAGGTATGAATATTAGCTTCAATGGCGCCACCCTTGTTTTGCTTGCGATCATTGTACAGCTAACCGTATCGCCATACGAGTATCGAAGGTAACAAACTGCTGCATAGCTAGTTTCACTTGCATCAACGAACGTGTGTAATTCGATTTGTGGAACTCCGCCAAACACAGTTCGCATATAGCATCTTGGAATTCTTAGACTCTCTACTTTCGGAATTAGTTTCAGCCATCTTAACCACTTGGAAAATTGATCATCAGGGATTGGAACGTCCCAGTCGCATCCAGCTCTCCATATCTCTTGTAGGATAACCTTTGCATATATTACGTAGAAACTGAGGAGTCCAAGAGGATCGTAAATAGTCATGACCAAACTCAAAACCTCGCGCTTAGTAGGCCGCCTTTGATAAAGAAATATGTCAGAATCTCTATACTTAGCGGACACGCGAAATGCGAAATGGTCGCTAGACGTAATCCACCACATGCCTAAAACCTTTTCAGTAGGCAGTTCACGATCAAGATCGAGAGATAGCTCATCGAGCGGATTCTCATTTAGGGCAGATAATACCCGACTCGAATTGGACAAAAAATTTCTTAAATTAAAGCCTCCAAGTGCATGGACATGACGAACGTCTTGAGCTAATTTAATAGCTTCCTCTTCGGTGTCCACACTTACCAACATATCGTCTACGTAGTGATTTTCGGTGATGCACTTTGAAGCAAGAGGAAATTTTTCTTGAAAATCTTTTGCATTCTTATTTTTTACATATTGCGCGCAGCTTGGTGAACATGTGGCCCCAAACGTCATCACTGTCATTGCAAATGTAGTCGGCTCATTAGCGTTTGGTTCATACCAAAGAAAACGTAGGAAGTTTTGGTCTTCTTGCCGTACTCGAACTTGGTGAAACATTTCAGCTATATCGGCTGTCACAGCAAATCTCTTTTGTCGAAACTTAAAGAGCACCGAGTGAAGAGGAGTTGTTAGGTCTGGGCCTTTTAGCAGCATGCTGTTTAGGGACACTCCATTTACCTTAGCAGCTGCGTCCCAGACTAGTCTAACCTTTCCTGGTTTATTGGGATTGGTAACTGCAAAAATCGGCAAATACCAATATTTTTTGACGGCGGAGTCGAGGGGTCCTAAACGTCTGATATACCCCTTTTGAATATAATCGCGTATCTTTGTGTGAAGAGTTTCAGCGAGATCGTGGTCTCGTTGCATCCTTTTCCGTAGACAGTTCGCCCGAAATAGGGCCATTGATAAGCTATCGGGAATTTCAATGTCTGGGTGCTTCCACAATAAGCTGGTCTCGAAACGGCTTCCAGTGCGAACGGTGAATTTTTGTAGTTGCTCCAAAGCAACCTCATCGTCCTTAGACATCAAGGCAACAGGTTTGGTTGACACACCTAAGTTGTCGAGGCAAATATACGCTTTGGTGATTTCAAGCAGTTCAGCTTGAGCAGAGCAATCACAGATGTGATAAACGTGGTGTATAGGATCGGCGCCGGCCTTTTGCATCGACCCTTTCAAGGTCCATCCTAATTTAGATTTTTCTGCAATTGGCCCGTTCTCTCCCCCATATATGGATTTTATTGGAGATCCAAGAGCCGCGTTATTTAAGCCTATCAGCAGTTGTGGAGTGGCGTTTGAATAAGAGTGCAATGACAATCCTTTCAAATGTTTGAATTGTAATCGTAATTTGTTAGCGTCAAGCGATTGAGTAGGCAACTGGAGTTTCTTCATAGAGCGAACACCTTTAAGAGAAAATTGCCTATGCCCATTTAGAGCCGATATAGTCAGGTCGGCTATGACAGACTCGTTCTCGTACCGATGTGTGTCGCCAGTCCAACGTAGGCAGTGTGGTTGTGGTGTTCCTCTTACATTCAGCTGTTTTAAAAGCTGTTCGTCGATGAGTGTAAGAGATGAGCCATCATCTATGAAGGCGTACGTTGATACACTTTCCTGACCAGAGTGTATGACTACTGGTAGTATTCGAAACAGTGTGCTTTCCCCTGTTGCTAAATGCGCGTTAATGTTGGCAGAATGCTCTCTGGCTAGCATTTTGACATTACTTGACGATTTCGTAGCTACAGTTTGAACGAATTCTGAGTTGTGTAAAAGTGGATGATGACTGCGTGTGCATCCGTTAACGCCGCAAGGTTTGACCCAATTACATCTATTCATCGAATGCGTTTTCAAACATCGACGACATAATTTTAGTTTACGAACAACTTGCCACCTTTGATTTCGTGGCATTACCTTGAAAGAGGCACAATTAAAAACTTCGCTACAACTTCCATTGCAAACGATACATCTTACCGAACTGAAATGATGATTAAGTGCCCCTCGTTTGCGCTACGTATTGAATCCTTTGGAACGATAACGCAGTTGGCACCTTGAGCCAACTGAAAGAGCCAATCACTGAAGTTTTGTAGATTGCATGCTGTTAAGCTCCGGTTATGCATTCCCCAATATGCTGGTAAAAGCCCAGGTAATTTCGAAACCAACCGCTGTTCAAATTCGGGATTGTTCAAATGACCAGTCAGACCAGATACTGACATCGTTGTACAGATATTTTGCACTTCTACGGCGAAATCGACTATAGATTCCAAATGGCTTTGGCGTTGTAGAACACTGATGATCAATTCGGGTCTACCAAATCTCATTTGAAGAGTGGCCATAACTTGATTGACGCATGAAGAGTGCAATAGCAGATTTTTAACAGCCTTTAGCGGACCTTCCAACGCCTGTCGCAGTCTTAGCAGATTCTCTTCGTCAGAGAATCCGCAAACCTCTGTAGTTTGATTGTAAGCGGCATAAAACATCGGCCACTCGCTGGGTTTACCATCATATTTGGGTAATTCTTTAGTAAGGCTGTTACGAGAAGCAACTTGCTCCCGAGTCAATCGGCGAGAAGTTGAAGAACCAAACGACAAGCTGTTAACGCGCTCAGCTGTCGGAAAAGTTGTATGAACTGGTTGCGGCAAAACAGTCTCTGGATTGAGTGTTGAATTCCGTCGCAACTGCTGTTCAAGTGACTGTATTCGGTTCAATAACGATTGAAGAACCAGTGTTTGAATATCGGTTTCACCTTGTTGACCCGTTAACATTCCGGTTGGCATACTGTTAGGTAATGAAGACCCGCTACTTGTAATATCGTTTAGAACAGGAGCGGTTACATTAAATGGCGCCACAAATTGTGGTGGCAGCTGCAGCATTTGGGATGGAAGAAGCGCTTCATCCCTCAACCTGGTTGAGATCCTAGGCATTGAATATTGCCTTTCGTCTAAGTCGTCATCAAAACCCATTGCATCTATGCGATCCAAAAAACTATGCTGTTCTCTTAATAAAGCCTCTCTCTGTCGTAGGATTTCACTTTGCTCTTGTAGCAACTCGGCGCGACGGCGGAGACCGAGTGAACCAAAAGAATTTGAGGAGTGAACAGGACTTATGATTTCACTTTCTTGTAGATGTGCTTGTTGGGGTGATACCGTATACACCCGACTTCCATTTGGAGGAGCTGCATTTGATACGCCTGCGTTCGAACTCTCAGCGTGTGTCACAGGAATGCGCTGATTAGAAGCCCGATCAGTACCACTATTATCCTCCAGGTTGCTCACAATTGGAAAGCTGGTTGAGGTAGTGAGATTGGTGGCTGCAGCGCAATTAGGACCAAGAACGAAATTGGCAGGTGCAGTAGACGATACTGAATTATTCGCGCGCGACATTATAATTTACGTTAAATGTAGTGCGCGATGAGGGTGGAATAAATTTTTTAAGATGTTAATAAAAATGCGAGAAATTTTTTGCAATTAACTGATATAACATTTAATACCGAATTTAAAGGTTATTCAATGTTAACAAAAAATCAATGGTTAATTAAAAAATTTAGTCTCAATTGCACCCTCTGAATGTTATCGACGGTATGATCGTTCTTCCCATTGCCTACTTTGCTAAATATACTAATTGCTCCCGGTTTCCCAATTGGACCAATCAGAATGCGCCACGTTAGCTTATGCGTAAGGAAGTAGGACTTAAAATAATTGCTCCCGCTTTGCTTATTAGACCAATCACAGCGCGCCACGTCAGTTCATACGTAAGCAAGTAGGACTTACGAGGATTACGTGAGTCATGCTGCCAGATCGTTCGTAACACTTACTTTAATATTCGTTTTGGAATTTAATTAACTCAGCAATTATATATTGTCCATGTATAATTAAGAAGCAGCCTCTTTTTCTAACACACATTATATTTATACTCTAAACAGGGTATATTAAGTTTTCCATGATGTTTGTAATATAAAAACAACAACTTAGAAGAACTTATAATATGTATATAACGGCTGATTCAAGTAGAGATACTTTCTTCAATCGCCTACCATTTTTGCCAGATCACGCGTAAGTTGTGTCAAGCTGGCATTTTCGTTGAGTATTGTTTTGCATCTCATCAGACTTACGCCTGAAGAACAATTTCAAATCGTTCAACTTCACGTTCTGCAATTCATTTTACGACAATATCTTAAATAAAAAACATTCAAAATACAGCTCGAGCAAGAACTGAAGCCGCTGGACCTTCCCAAGTGACACTGCTTCGATCTATGGGCTCTTGAAATGTTCCAAGAAGTTCCGACGTTCTCGAGGGGCAACCTCAAAAGATTCGAGAGCTACAATTTAATACAGAAAAAGCAACGGTTTGGAGTGGGTTCATTTCATTCAAAATGATGACGGTGATGACGCAACCTTAAATGGTGCCTGAAATTGAAGCTCTTGATGTAGGCAACATTTGGTTTCAACAAGTCATTTCTCACACATTGCACCAATAAATAGATGTAAATAAATATATTTGATTTAATATTATGAATATTATTGAGCGGATAATGTCACAATTTGGGCCAGTCGATTAGCCACCAAGATGATGTGATATCACACCGTCAGACTTTGTTCCTATGGGGATATGTAAAGTCTAAAATTTGTGCTGACAATTCCGCAAAACATCACGCATGTCATTGGACTTAACAGATGGACCATCGGAGACGTTTCCGCGGCCAACATTTGAAAGAGATAATATTCATAAAATAAATGCCAAAGGATGTTCTTTAAAATGATAATAAATATTCTCCATTAAACTTGAAGATCATGTGTTTTTATTTAAAAACATAGCGTAAATGATCGGACCACTTTAGTTATACAAACTGAATCGAAGTCTAATTACATAGGCTGCTATATATATTTCTGGACTAGGCAACACTAAGTGTTGCCAGGTGCAATCTGACATTTCCATTGGAATGTTTGACATTTTTTAGCATAACATCACTCAGAACGTTTTGTCAATTAATCTTGAATTGTTTTATTAGCAGGGAATTAAAAATTCATCTCGGCCAAAAAAATGGAATTAACTCGTGACCATTTTCGTGCGATCATTTTTCACAACTTTCGACGTTGATTATCACGACAAGAGTGCATCGATGAACTAAAATCTTTGTATGGCTATGAAGCACCATCCTATAGCACTGTGAAAAACTGGTACAACGAATTCAATCGTGGTCGACGCTCGCTCAAAGACGAATTCCGTGAAGGTCGTCCAAAAACAGCCGTTGTGCCAGAAAACATCGATGCCGTACGTGAACTGATAATGCAAGACCGTCATGTAACATACCATCAGATAGGGGCATGCCTATGCACTTCTCCCACCAGCATACATTCGATATTGCATGAACATCTGGCCGTAAAAAAGGTTTGTTCTCGTTGGATTCCGCACAATTTGACAATCGCCCAAAAAAAGGCTCGTGTGGATTGGTGTAAGGAAATGCTGAAAAAATACAATCGCGGTGCTTCAAAACACGTTTATAAGATCGTCACAGGTGACGAATCATGGATCTATGGTATGAGCCCGAAACAAAACAGCAATCGACCGTGTGGGTCTTCCAAGACGAGCCAAATCCAACGAAAAAAAACCATTTTCGTTGATAAATATTCCTATTTTCATTATTAGGCCAGAAATATATATAGCAGCCCTCGTATTACATAAAAAAATTTTTCTTTTGTCAATGTTCAGAAATTTGGATATATTGGGTTGTCAAAAAAGTCTTGCGGTATTTTTATTGAATCAATTCGTGTGGCACCCATACATCGAGCTTCTTAGTGACTCCAAGCTTCTTCAAATGGTTTATAACGGTTTGATGACTACTATGCCGGTCTCTTTCGACCAATTCGGCGATTTTATCGCAATTTTCGACGACAGGCCTTCCGGAGCGTGGCGCATCTTCAACCGCCTCTACACCAGAACGAAAACGTTGAAACCATCGTTGTGCGGTGGAAATGGAAACTGTATCGGGCCAAAAAACTGCACAAATTTTATTGGCGGCTTGAGATGCATTTTTGCCTTTATCGTAGTAGTACTGTAAAATATGCAGTATTTTCTCTTTATTTTGCTCCGTGTTTTCGACGCTATAACTCACGAACGACTTAAAAGAAACAACATTCAATCAAACACGTGTTAGCGCGTGAAATGAGCTTTCCAAAAAGGTATAGCATAACCCGATGCGACGAATAAAACTAGAACTACGCGCTTTTAGCGCCAACTAGCGAAAATACCGCAAGACTTTTTTGTCAACCCAATATAAGGCAATAATGCGATCTCCGAAAAAATTGTTCGGAACAGATCACTATAGGCTATAGCTTCTCATAAACTGAACGCTCGTAATAGGGTACTTCCGACGGATCCTACTTTGAGAGGCAAATGATGCGGTTGCATACCAAGCCTGTCCAAAGAATTTAGAAACTCCACTGGATAATTCACGGCGACGTCTTCAATGGAAAGACGATCGATCGATTTGTATGAGCGCAAGTCTCCCGGAATTTGACTTTGAATCTTCCAGTTTAAGTCATCAGCATCGGTATTTTTGGCAGCTAACATTGCGCGTGCACTTAAGGCATCGTAGTTACGATAAGTTGGCCACTTTCCGAACATTTGTGATGAATTCAACTTTCGTGAATTGATAAAGGGAAGGTGGAATTGCTATCGAACCACCGGAAGTATCAACCGAAATTGTACCATTTCCAATTTTTAGCGAAGACGATGTAAAATGTCTTTGGCAATGTCGATGTTTATATCGAAAAGTGTACGAACTTCACTTTCATTCCAGTGATTAACGTGTTCCAGCAAATGTAATTGCTGGCTTACTTCTCCAAAAGTGCCACACATCGAACCATTCACAGTAAACAATGACTCAAATATAGTTGAACCGCGTACATTAATCAATAGCAACCGAAGGTAGAAACAATCGTCGTTTTTCGGGTGGATTGTGTAAATTCGTTCTAATGCATTAGACACCTGGATGCCAATCTACTGGTTGGCCTTGCTTTCTGCGTAACTATTTCTTCGACGATGCATTCCATGTATAATATCAATGTATTTCCGAATAGAGCAATGTTCTCACAAACGGATCACTGACGAAAGTTGAGAAAAAACTCGTCAATGTTAATTTTGTTGCTGGCGATGTTTCCACTGGCTATACTGTATTCTCTGGGTTGAAATACACCTTTTGCCCATTCACCAAATTAACTGCGAGACGCACAATAGTCGGAAAACGTTTATGAATTGCAAAAGTAAATATCCTACAAAGTACTGTATTGCAGTTCACGTATCGACCGTATCGTCGTATCGTTCAAGACCAATAATCGCCATGTTGCTTCCTTTGGTGACGTACTTACAAACGTATTTTATCGATTTCACCAAACTGCAATACTAAACACTGATATGAGTTTTGAATATGAATTAGACAATAATGGTGAATATAGTACGATCCATGTGTTGTCAACTTCGATATTCACTTGAATGCTGAACGTTCTGCTATCTGGTGAGCGACGCCGATAGAGTTGATATCCATCATTTCCAGTTTGTGTTTCCGAAAGAAAAGCACGTGGATACTGTTTCGTGCATTTATTGTCAGACATACAAACCGAAAAGGGATTGCAGTGTCTGCAAGGTCCATGAACCATATTGGTTTCCACCACTTCATATAATACTGGATCTTTCTCTACATCAGGAATTTCCGGAGAAAGGATTTCATCAATTTGATCTGGTGTAACCATCATCCACCCTCCAAAGAAGAATGTGTGCGTGCCGAAAACCTCTATTTTGCCACTCAACAGAGTACATCTAGCATCCAACAGCACCTTATATACGTTGCTCCAAGATAAAGTCAATCAAACATCGCAACTGTTGTTTGAAAAGTCGTGCTGTGATGATCGCTTGCTGATTGACCGCGATCCATAATTCCGCACGTATGTCACCGCATCCTGGAAGTACTTGCCTTGCCTTGCCTTAGGCTGCCATATGTTGATGGCAAAACGAACGCCGACCGATATTAGGGCGACCTCTTCGTGGCTTCGTAACAAATTTCAATCTGCAATTGACCTCTTTGTGTGAAACACACGTAAAGTTTTCTCTGAATAATTTTCAATAATTTTTCTTTTGAATAGCCGGAATAAAAAAGCAAGCGACCGAAATTAAACTATTCAAATAATTTACAAATCAAAATAGTTTTCGAACAAACCCGTCTTTGTTTTATATATATAGATATAAATAAATAACACCCCCTCTTATGTATTTCGATTTATTTTGTAAATGTATGAAAAAAGGTTATATTGACAAATATTAAATTCTGCAGCCTCAGCGTAATTCTAATTAAATATTGTGTATCAAAGTAATGCATATGTTGTAAATAAAGGGTGACAGCTGGCATAACTTTTTGTAAAAAATTTGTTAAAAGCGCTGGCATACGTTTAACTCCAAATTTCGAGTAAAAACGTATTCGTCGAAATCATTTTTTCCACACATCAAAATAGTCAGTCGGGCTTAGTATAAGCTTGTCTTGTGAAGTACATAAAGTGCATTCGGCGATTTTTATGATGAGTGAAATTATTCCAGAAAGAAGTTCCATTAAATTTTGTGTGCGAAATAAAATTTCGGATGCTGAAACGTTCAAAATGTTGGCAAAGGTGGTGCTAATTGTTTGTCGCGAGCAAGTCATTCTGTTTGGCAAAAACTAGTCAAAGACGATCGAGAACGCGATTAGGACGAACCAGGACATCAACTGATGATCAACATGACATTGAGGGAAGAGTAAAGTTTCTAAGCTAAAAAAACGACTTTTTTTGCGAATTTATTTCTTCAATAGGGTAATTTTATTCCGACCTTTTGTACATTATTAACTATACTTTTGACAATCTAGGGTAATTTTTTCATTCAGATATATTGAAGCATAAACCGGTAACAGAGCTTCTCTCAGAAAGTCTTGAGAAAAAAACACTTTGCGATGTTTACCATAACTCGGCTGGAAAATTCGCGAAAATGAAAAACCAATCATTCCCCCAATCGCTTTCTGATAATTTTTTTTCATTAAAAAATTTTTGGCGCCCATTTAAAGTGAAAACTGCTATGGTGCTTGAGAATCGACAATTAACACCTAGATATTTTACTGGCATCGTTGGTATATCAGAAGAATCTGATATTCTGAAGAATTGAAAACCATTTTGAAAAATAATTTGGGCCTAAAAAAAGTGAAAGCAAGATTGATTCCAAAATTACTTAAAAAAAAAAATAGCGTCGCGTTGAAGTCTGTGAAACAATGTTTCCGACTATAAGGATGTCATGAAATGTATTATTATTGACAATGAGTGTTGGATCAATGCTTACGGTCTGGAAAGAAATCGGGCATTATAGTGGCAATAGTGAACCAAAGCCAAAAAGAAGGTAAAAAATCAAGATTTTGTTAATAGTTTTCTTCGATTTTCGAAGTGTGGCGCATTGTTTTGCGTGGTTTGCACGAAGCTATTCGTTAAAACAGTCCGAAATTATGGGCTGACAACTCTAGGAAAATTAACTCTCTTCGAGAGGTTTTCTCATCTGATTTACCCCCGTGCGACTATTGACTATTCAGAAAACTCAAAAGACCGCTCCGGATGTACAGTTTTGAATCAATTGAAGACATTAAACGTGAATCGTTTTTTCGTAAGTTGATTTTTACTGATAGAACTGAATAGAGTATTAAAAATATAATTTAAAAAACTATCTCTGAAAGTGTGATAAATAAGAAAATGTGATATATAATAAAAATGTTGCACTCTACTTTTAGTCTTCAACTTAATAAAACTGGTAGCTTTTATAGCTCGTAAATATTTGAAAGCATTAGCTTTTAAACTGGCTCCCCAAATTACGGAATTTTAGACCAAATTTATAACAAAATTAAAAACTTTAATAAATTAGACATTGTTTGCTATAATTGAGTTATCTAGAATAATACATTATTTTCTTATACTGCTCCGAAACAACGTTAAGTGAATGGACCTCAAACGAGACCAATTTTCTCAACAAAATATTGTTTAGCGATGAAGCTGATGAATGGAGACGTATTCACTTAAATATAAGTGAGCTAAATATAATTGTCGCATTTGAAGTAAACTCACATTAAATTGATGAGACGCAATCTTTTGGAAAGCGCATTATCACCCGTCGTGGATCGGTGGCTACGCCTCCAAGATCATGCGAATAAAAACCGCTGGAATACTTTTCGTAGGGTTATGTGAGGTCGCTTGTCTATATGGAAAATCGTGAAACATTTGACTCCTTTGAATAGAATATTCGGTCGGTTTTTGCTAACTTATTTGCTGCAAAACGTGGCCAAAAACTGGGCCTGTCGGCTGGAATTTATTCGAGCCAGCTGCGGTCGTCTTTTGCTCGAGTGGTAATTAAGACATAATGGCAAGCCCTTATTGAATGATAAAGTAAAATTGACCATAGCATTAATATATATTTATTAGTTTATGTCCACATGTGGGTTATATTAAAAAAAAAACACAGTTTACAAAAATTCAGTGGCACAAGGTTAAGTGAGAGGATAGAAACGTTTATTATTTTGATTGCTCTTTGTGGGTCAGGTGTTTCATTAATATATTAATTTTCCTGAGACATTTTTATATTAATGGCGTGCAAACAAGTTAATTGAGAAAGCCACACAATTAAATAAGATTATTATGGCGAATTTAATTACAAAGTGGAATATTCTTAATGCTCGAATTGTGTTTAGTAGACTCAGCATCAAAAGGCAAATTACTGAACGTATGTTAAATAATGCCAGACAAAAATATTTACATGTTTATTCTTTGCCACATTATACGTAAATATTTTATTTTGTTGTTAATATTTCAACACAGTAAGAGTCATAATTTTGTATGCACATACGATAATTTTGTTGTCAAAGAAAATCGCATTGGTCGATTTTTTTGGTATATCCAGCACCTTGACTTCATAGCTTTGTTTTTAGCTTCAAACATGTGAACATACATTACAGTGTATCCAAGCTCCCGCCGCCTATCTATCGATCATTTGTCATCTTTCCGGTACCGCAGGCGCCTTCTGGTAGCGGAACAGCACAAACACGTATAAAAGTTTAAAAAGCAATTTAAAAGTTCACGTGTATACACGGAAGAGAAATATAAAAATTCGAAGTAAGAAGAGAAAAAAAATAAAAAGTGATGAAGTGATAAATCTATATATATAAAATTCTCGTGTCACAGTTTTTGTTGCCATACTCCTCCGAAACGGCTTGACCGATTTTGATGAAATTTTGTGTGCTTATCCGGTATCTATGAGAATCGGCCAACATCTATTTTTCATCTCTCTAAATGTTAGGGGTAGTCCATCCCAAAATTTTTTTTTTTATTCTTTAGACAAAATTTTTAATTTCTATTTTTTTATGATACAACATACAAAAATACATACAATCCTCAATTTTCACCCTTCTACAATCTATATATATAAAAGAAAGTCGTGTTAGTTACATCACTTATAACTCAAGAACGGCAGAACAGATTTGGCTGAAAATTGGTAGGGAGGTAGCTTAGAGCCAGGAGACGGACATAGGATACTTTTTATCTCTTTATGTCAAAATTTAATACAACTCATAAATACAAAAATTATATTTCAAATCATAAGCATTTGTTCAAAATTCATGTTTGTAGGAATCATTTCAATATTTCATTTCTTCAAAAAAAAAAAAATAAAAATAAAAACAACCTTACATCTTCGTCTATATAAATATGTATGTATGTAAAAATGAATCGCCAAAATGTATGTACGCTCATAACTTTAATACGACTGAACGAAATTTGATAATTCTTTTTTTAAAATGTTCGTTGAGGGTCAGGGATGGTTTACGCGGAGAAAAAAATCGAATAATTGCCGGAAAACCCCTAAAAACAGTCCTTTTCTTTTTCTCATACAAACGAATGAATGTTTGTTCGTTAGTAACGCTAAGAGAACGGCTGAACCAATATTGATGAAATTTTAAGAGGTTGTTCGTTGTGGATTAAGGAAGGAAGGTTTAGAAATAAAAACATCTTATACTTTTCATGAAAAGTCGGCAAATTGGATAATTCCAAAAAGAAACTTTTTTCAAAAACATTTTTTTTTCAATTTCTGTTTTGTTTTTCAATATTTTGATTTGGAAATTATTTGAATAGTTCAGTCTCGATCGCTTGCTTTTTTATTCCGGCTATTCAAGAGAAAAATTATTACTATTACGATTTACGATGCTTTACGACAGGTTGTGAATTGAACAATTGAAAATTATTCAGTGAAAACTTTACGTGTGAAAGATCCAGTATTATATGAAGTGGTGGAAAGCAATATGGTTCATGGACCTTGCGGACACTACAATCCCTTTTCGGTTTATATGTCTAACAATAAATGCACGAAACACTATCCGCTTGCTTTTCTTTCGGAATCGCAAACTGGAAATGAAATGGCTCATCAGACGACCATACAACTTAGAGTAGTGAATATCGAAGTTGACAACATATGGATCGTACTATATTCTCCACTGTTGTCTAATTCACATTTTAAACTCATATTAATGTTTAGTATTGCAGTTTGGTGTAATCTATAAAATACGTTTGTAAGTACGTCACCAAGGGAAGCAACATGGCGCTTAATGGTCTTAAACGATACGGTCCATACGTGAACTGCAATAAAGCGCTTTGTAGAATATTTACTTTTGCAATTCATGAACGGTTTCCGATTGTTGTGTGTCTCGCAGTTAATATGGAGATTGGCCAAAGAGTTTATTTCAGCCCAGAGAATACATTACAGCCGGTGGTAACACCGCCAACAACAAAACTAACATTGACGAGTTTTTTTTCTCAACTTTCGTCAGTGATCCGCTTACGAGAACATTGCTCTATTTGAAAATACCTTGCATTCATGGAATGCATCGTCGAAGAAATAGTTACGCTGAAAGCAAGACCGAACAGTAGATGGACATTCAGGTGTGTTCTCAACTAATGCATTAGGATGAATTTACACAACCCACCCAAAAAACGATGATTGCTTCTACCTTCGGTTGCTACTGATTAATGTACGCGGCGTATTGCGTACTGTGAATGGTATGGTGTGTGCAATTACAATTGCTGGAACACGATAATCAGTGGAAACAAATGTTGGACGATGCGTTAGCTACTTCGAATGCCACTGAAGTTCCCACACTTTTCGCGATAATCATTTCACCATATCAGCCTTTAAATCCGCGTCAATTATGAGATACGAACAAAAATGACATTGTCGAAGACATTTTACATCGTATTCGCTAAAAATTGGAAATGGGTCAATTCCGGTTGATGCTTCCGGTGGTTTGATATCAATTCCATCTGCGGTTTATCAATTCACGAAAGATGAACTCATCACCAATCTTCGGACATTGGCCAAATTATCTTAACTATGATTCCTTAAATGCACGCGCAATATTAACTGCCAAAAAATACAGATGTTCTTGACTTAAACTGGAAGATTCAAAGTCAAATTCCGGAAGACTTGCGCTCATACAAATTGGTATGCCACCGCATCATTTGCGTCTCAAAGTTTGATCTGTCGTTATTATGTTTTGCAATCTGCAAGCGCCGAAACTATGTAATGGAACCCGACTGATGGTGACGCAGCTATCGAATACAAAGGGCTGAATGCTTGATTCAACGAATTTCTTTGAGTTCCAACGATTTGCCATTTCAGTTTCCAGCGAAAATTGCATTTGAGATGACACTCAACAGGACACAAGGATAGTCGCATAGTGTGTGCAATAAGTTTGGAAATTCTATGTTTTTCACACGGCTAGATATACGTGGCGTGCACACGAGTTGGAAAGCCATCTTTTCTGTACACCGGAATAGAAACCAAAAAATTTTGTTTATCAAGCTGCGTTACATTGAAAAAAAAATGAAATGATAAATTCAACTTTCTTTTCATTTCAAAACACATAATTTCACGCAGGACAACGGCTGCGGGGCCAGCTAGTACATATATATATATACAAACAGGTGAAGATTGCAAAAATCTCAACTTTATTCCATTTTTTAATTCTCCTCAATGATTTTTCAAAACTATACGTTGTTTATGAGAAGTTTAAATAATTAGGCAAACATTTTTTCTGTTCCTTAACTCTTTTTCTGTCAACCATCGTTGATACATTTTGACATGATATGAAACTAGTATTTAATGGATAAAACTATTTGTAGAAAAAAGATGTTCCTTATATATTCCTAATGCATAACTAGATAGTTCAAGAGTGCAATTTGCTTAAAATGGTTCTTTTGGATGTGTAAAAGTAACGGGTGATTTTTTTGAGGTTAGGATTTTCATGCATTAGTATTTGACAGATCACGTGGGATTTCAGACATGGTGTCAAAGAGAAAGATGCTCAGTATGCTTTGACATTTCATCATGAATAGACTTACTAACGAGCAACGCTTGCAAATCATTGAATTTTATTACCAAAATCAGTGTTCGGTTCGAAATGTGTTTCGCGCTTTACGTCCGACAAATTTTGTTCAGCGATGAGGCTCATTTCTGGTTGAATGGCTACGTAAATAAGCAAAATTGCCGCATTTGGGGTGAAGAGCAACCAGAAGCCGTTCAAGAACTGCCCATGCATCCCGAAAAATGCACTGTTTGGTGTGGTTTGTACGCTGGTGGAATCATTGGACCGTATTTTTTCAAAGATGCTGTTGGACGCAACGTTACGGTGAATGGCGATCGCTATCGTTCGATGCTAACAAACTTTTTGTTGCCAAAATGGAAGAACTGAACTTGGTTGACATGTGGTTTCAACAAGATGGCGCTACATGCCACACAGCTCGCGATTCTATGGCCATTTTGAGAGAAAACTTCGGACAACAATTCATCTCAAGAAATGGACCCGTAAGTTGGCCACCAAGATCATGCGATTTAACGCCTTTAGACTATTTTTTGTGGGGCTACGTCAAGTCTAAAGTCTACAGAAATAAGCCAGCAACTATTCCAGCTTTGGAAGACAACATTTCCGAAGAAATTCGGGCTATTCCGGCCGAAATGCTCGAAAAAGTTGCCCAAAATTGGACTTTCCGAATGGACCACCTAAGACGCAGCCGCGGTCAACATTTAAATGAAATTATCTTCAAAAAGTAAATGTCATGAACCAATCTAACGTTTCAAATAAAGAACCGATGAGATTTTGCAAATTTTATGCGTTTTTTTTTTAAAAAAAGTTATCAAGCTCTTAAAAAATCACCCTTTAGCTGCCTTCGACTAGTAATTCATTTGACCCTTTCTGCTCTTTTGTCAAAAAAATAATATGTGAAAGCAATAACAAAGTTATCGAGTTCATATCATACACAAGACAATGCGAATATCTCAGTGCTACCAAGCTGTAATTAGCATATTTTAGACTACTCTTATTATAGTTAATGGTTTAAATGACAAATGAAGACACATTTTTCTTATTTTAAATTTTTAACATTCAAAATCAATTAAAATAATTTAAGGAAAATAAAACTTTGATACGATGTCAGAAGTCATGTTAGCACACCGTTGCACCACAAGTGCTGCCCATTTGTTTGAGCATCTGGTATAGCATGTTCGATTCGCTAGAGAGTAACGCTTGGTGAAAACAGTGACTGTATACGTGTCTTATGTAGCACACATCTAAATCTTACAAAGGAGTAACCATGTAAATGCAGCTACTATGGTTACTGCTGTGACTCCCACAATGGAGAGCTAGGTACTTTGTGTTAGATGCTTTGTTGCTAATCTCGTTGTTAAAGTGCACATGACTTGTGAGTAACATTACAGCATTTAAATGTTGCTTACACTAGCAAAAAAAACTGAAGAGCTTTAAATTGTTTGCAGAATTGTATATTTATAGATTTTGAACTTTTATTTGGAGACAATGCGTTGAAACTACCAATTTAGTTTACGTATATTAAAAGATTACCTTAAAGATTAAAAAGTTTAATGTTGCATAAGAGGATTGGTATGTTAAACAATTTAACATTTTGAAAACATAGACAGAAGTTATTCACTTTTTTATATAAAAAACACAGGTAAGCAGGATTCCCCTCGTAGACTGTTTATTCTCGAACTCTCGACGAGTCACTCAAGGAGGACGATGCGTCGATTGTTAAGAATAGGAAAAAAAGTAAAATATATTAGTCAAAGAAAAACACCAAGTTTTGTGTTTAATATAAAAACGTTTGGTTCTTTATTATGACTAATAAATGGTTATATATTACCTTGTTAGTGTTTATAATAATGGTGATGATGACCGGTGGACGTGTTGATTATCTCCCTTTTCTTTAAAAGTGAAAAAAGTGACTAGCAGAATCGCTTGCTGAGCTGAGCGGGAGATTTTAACGAAACTATTGCCAGTTGAGTGAAATTTATTAGCGGTTTATGTCAACAGCTAACTGGCAATAGTTTGTTATATACTCACTAGGGTTGGTGATAAGAAATTAGGCACTGGCCTAAACATACCGGCCCCCTTGCGGTTAGCAACAAAAAAAAAATACCTATCCATCGACCACCATAACCATGTACAAATTTATGGCACAATATTTCCCTAAATTACTATAAATTAAAGTAAATTATATGGTTATTCCAATGCACTTTATTTCATGTGTGACTTTTTTTGTTCGTCGAGATAAATAGAAATACAAATATAAAAAATCATATAATATAAATTCATTCGTGATATTTTTATTATTTTTTTTTTTAAATAAAAATCAAATAGCGATAGACAAAAATTATTTCTAGTACCGGGCCGTACCCGGAAGCACCCATCCGAAAATGGAGCCCTGCGCGAGAAGCTGCCCAAACATTTGTGGCATCACTTGTTGGGTCATGATGCGGGTATAAAAATTGGGATCCGCGAGCTTTATGTGTGTGTACGGGGCTGCGATATCGGAGTCCAGAGCCGCAATGGGTGCTTCCCCTTGTACAGCGTGCAAGAAAGTGGGTACCGGTTTGGGTGTAGTGCCGCAGTAGTGCTTTTCATCTAAATCGTGGCAATTTTGGTTTTTTACATACCCATTGAACTGGAAAAAAATTTTGGCTAGAATTTGGATCTTCTTAGAGCTTTTTAAGATCCCATAGAGCGAAGCGATGTCGTTTGGGAAGATCGATCAGCTTCGGTTCTTGCAAAAGGTATTTTTTGAATGGTTTCAGTTTTAGATCTCGATGTAAACTGCGCCAAGTTGTTATATACGTCAGTAAGAGTTGCTGCGTATGGCTCCGAATCTCTCCACGGTCTTCGGTACAGTCTCAGCTACGGCTGCTATATTTTCTTCACTGAGTTCCTTCCTTTCGAATATTATTCAATAATGAATGATGAGTCTCAAGATGGGTTATGTTGTTTCGAATAGTATGCTCAGGCCGATTAGGTAGACTATAAGTTGAGCGAAGCACCCGAAACTAATTTTTTACAGAACGTGAAAGTACCTCTATCACCCGTTAATATTGATGTACGTACTTTTCTACTGGGTTGCTTCTCAATTTACCCACTGAGATTAAGCTTGCCCATAAGCATTCGAAAATGTTTGCGTCCATAAGAAATCTTTGTCAAATTAATTTGTGCATTCGTATATTGTTGCATCTCATAACGAAAAGTGCATATACTAAATACAAGTGTTACGTTTTATTTATTCACTTCCCGCGCTCATTCAGGCTCTCATCCATATCCAGTTATTATGTCTGAAATAGTCCTTCGTTACAATATTAATATTATTATTTTTGCTCCAACATCGAACATGTTTCGGGCAATTTACTATTCGTACTATTTAGTCTACTATCTGTGATTCTGTTAAAATCGCCTCTTTATCTCTTTTATTTCTTAGAAGTGGTACTAATTTATGATTGACAGATAAGTACTACTTCTAATGAATTGGATTTATGTGATGTTAAAAGCTCAATGCTTGGCGACATTCTAAATCAGAGCCGCTCAAAATTTTTCATGCCTATACTCGGAGTATAGGCAAGCAAATGCAGTCGAAGCATGTACGCTATGACGCTAATTCTGCCAGCGTCAAAAATACACTCGAAATACAGGAATTCAGTTTCGAATAAGCATATGGAGGACTTAATGAGAATCAAAACTTACGATCGTGAAGTCGATATGGAAAAAATCTTGGAAAGTTAAAAAAAATTAACTTAAAATTATTGTTGTTCTTAATTGCTTTTTTAATCAAAAACCATATTTTTTTATTTTTTTCTAAATTTTTAATAACAAAATAACCAAATAGCACGATTTCACTCAGTGTACTAAGCAAGCGCGCGCACACAATCACACGCTAGCAGATATCAAATGTGTGATTGTATGCGTTGGTAAATAAATTGCGCATTATTTTGAGCGGCTCTGTTCTAAATAGAGCGTAATGTTGGTTTAGCCAATGAACAGTAGGTTCCTCATTATCACCACCATTATCAAATTATCCTAAGAAGTGATATAGTGACTGATGCCCAGAGCGTATTGAAATTATGAAGGGGACACTTCTCGACGCTGTTGAATGGCAGGGTAAGCATAACACCAGAAGATAGCAAACCCAATTCCCCAATCGATGATGCTGGACAAGAAAAGTTCGACAAGAAAAAGATCGAATAGTAATTACCTGTCTGAAGAACCTCCACTCCGTTGCAAAGACCAGGTGGAGAAAGACCTTTCTACACTTGGAATCTCCAATTGATACCAAACAGCGAAAAGTAAAAACGATTGGTGCGCTGTGATTAACCCGGCTATAGCCGCTTAAGAGGTGTCTTGGCCAATAGAGAAGAAGCAAATTATATATGTACATATATGCTTAAATGTTTATATACTTGGATACTTATTTGCCCTATTATCGCAGAACTCTTTCTTATAAATTCAACACATATTTTCACTTACTGTTCGCAGCATGACTTCTACAATGCCGCGAAACGAAAAATTGCCAGCAAATTTGTAATTACTTACAAAAAATAAATGTTTACCTATAAAAGCAAAGTGATTTTTTGCAGCATCTGCCACATTACTTTGTACAAAAATTTATTTGCTTGTATGACTACATGCACGGATTCCCGAATTTAATTAACTCCCGTCACGCGTTCACCTCTCTGGGTCGTATTTTTACTTTATTATTTTTTGGTCGACTGTGAACACGTTAAAATATTTACAGAAATCAGCAAAAAGAGTCAGGAATTTCATAAATATACTATTTGTATTGTTGCGCGCTTTTGGTGCGAAAAGCCATGGGTGGAATTTTAATGGTAGTTGTACATGGTAGTAATCTTGCTGCATAAATTATTTTCTATCTTTATAAAAAAAACTTCAAGTTTTTACTATAATGCAATATTTATATTTGTTTACCGCAGCATACATATAACCGTTATATAAAATTTTCATTCATAAAAATATTTTAACATGTCGTAAATAACTAATATAGTGAAATATATTTTAAGACAAGTATCTGTATTTTTTCTATATTTTTTAATTGAGGTTTAAAATTTTTAGAAAATACACTCAAAATAAAAATTTAATTAATAAAGAACTAAGAAATACTGAAAGTATACTAGTATTATGATGTATTATAAATTAAAAAACTGATTCAAATGTAATTTACCGAGAAAAATTTCGTTTTATGCACATTGATAAATGAAAGTAAAGTTTTCTATTCTGTCAAACTAAGTATATCGCTTATTCTTCAATAGAGCGAAAATATTATTCATACGCATCAGTTCACTGGAAAGAACTTTAATTAATATTATACAAAATATTTAGGTAGAGTTATATTACAGTCAAAAATTGGTGGGTAAATGTTTACCAGTTCTAGGAAAAATTCCATTCTTTTTCAGAATATATTGTAGTTGGTATATTCACTTAAATTATCACCTTAAATCAGCCGACATCAAAAAATTAACTTGCAAACCTGAAAACTTTTGTTTTAGTCATCTTTTAAGTTGGAAAGATTATAAAAATATTTTTTTCTTGCATTTTCTTTTAGTAGAAGATTACACCACACTTCTTGTTGTGATTTCCTTATTTTAATATTTGAACCAGCTGTGAAATTATTTTGTTAATAAAAACAAACATCTAGTTTATCCATTGCTCATACAAATTCTTATTATGAATGATTTGAATCAAAATCTATCAAAATGAAAATTGAGCAAAGTTTAGTAGAGCATTATTCGTTAAAAATAAAACCAGTTATTTTGAGTGAATAAAGTTTACTGTTATCCCCTCATCTTTACGTTATTTATTTCACTTCCATTCTGTTTTCAACAAATCTAAAATTAATTGTTGTCTTGTTTGCATGTCAAATTCATAAACCCATGCTTCATCGGCAGTTATAATGGATTCCATCATGTCCAAACAAACCTGTTTACGGTACAATTTTGGAAAAAAAATTCGGTTTTATCGGGACGAGTCCAGCAAGAACACGTTTCAAACCGAAAATATCCACCAAAATTATTTAAACGGACTCGCAAGAGGTGTCGAGCTCTTTTGCTATCTCTGTAACATATGTCTGACGATTTTCAAGCACCATATTCTTCACTTTTTTAATATTTTCATCAGTCGAAGAGGTCGAAGGTCGTCCACAACGAGACTTGTCTTCAACGATCTCTCTTTGAATTCTTCGTATCACTCGCAGGCTTGAGTTTTGGAAAATATTAATGACCTTTTCCAACAATCGCAACGTTTCCGCACAAAAAATTTGGTTAAAAATACGAAATTTTAGACAAAATACGACGTTTTTGAACCGTCATCGTACTATTTTTCAGCAGCAGCTCGAGAGTGAAATCGTTCCACTTATCCTTGCTATCAATGGTAACCTTGAATTTATTCGTGAAGTTGGACTTCTTGGTAATGCTGTCCCTCGGAGGAGGGCTAATGGTATAGCGCCACTTATCTCTCTCATCCTCTGAGACGATATTACCTTAAAAACACACCCCTTTGCCGTTATTTGCAGAAGTGTGTGCTTGGCTACTTGACCGATCACTAAATGAAGCGGTATGAGTTCAAGCAAGACTTCAAGTGCTGCCGGCAAGTGCGCATTGCACACGACATGCAGACGCAAGTTAGACGTTGCAGCTTCGATAGCTTTCTCAAACGAAGCCATTGCCCTCGTGATCGAATTTACTGTATATCATCGTCTTGCGATTATCCAATCCCAGCGAGATGGCATGTGTTCGACCACGGGTAGACACTGGTCTTCCCGAATTGTTTCCGACACGAAGGAGCGCTGTAGCTCTATCTTCTACGCTGGTCGTAAATGTCCCGTCGCTTCTTTTGATTGATAGTACAGTGTCAGTCTTGCCTCTAGCCAGTGCCTTATGCAACCGAGCTGCTTCTGGTGTGGAGGTGACAGGCGCAGACAACCTCCTCTCCATTCGTGGGCCCGTAACGCTATTATCAGTCTGCCCCTCCCTGCTCAAATTCTCCCTTAGCATATCTCGGAAGGTATCCCACTTTGCTTTCGGAGGCAACAGTCGCAAACTGTTTCGCCTTATTTTCGTTGGGTTGAGTAGCAACCTCATCTGCCTGCATCTTCCTTGCTTCTTTGCTCCCGGTGGCCGTTGTAGGCTTATATGGCCTCAAGACCACCGCACTAAACCTATAGTATAGGCGGAAGCTTCCTGCTCAGACATACTTGTACGACTCCCTTTATCTCGACCTTGCTACTAACTACGCGTCAGGGCGAGATGTTGACGCACAGGTTGCTACGAACCCCGCTACTTTGCGCGCGAGCAAACGCGGTCTTGCTACGCTCCTTTGCGGGGGATTCACCACTACCCCTGGCTGTGGTCCTGGACAGAACCTCCGCCACCTCAGGGGCCTTCCCCTCCCGGAGGTGCCGCAGGTACCACTTCAGGCTGGCTTCACTCATGCCCGCCGTGTTTTCCAGCTGCTGGAAGATGGGACAGGTGCCCCCCTTCTTCGCTTCTTCCTCCTTTTCCGAACACCTTCGTTGTCCGCCCGATGAGACTCCCCCGAGTCTGAGCATCTGAGCCTGCTGTGCGGCCACAGTCAATTTTGCCTGCAGAGGGCCGCTGCATGAGGGCATGCCGTCGTCGTCCTCTCTGCCATGCTCCTCAAACAGCGCCCTCTCCTCTGGCGAGAGTGCGTCAGGGAAGCTAAACTTCCGCTTAGCTCTTTGACCTCCCTTACTTGCAGCTGCGCTGATTCTGTTGTTCTTCTCGGTGTCCGTGGTTGTTGTCCTTGTTTGTTGCCTTCTTGTATTTGTAGTTGGTTTTTGCTTAGTATTATCGCACATCATTTCCTTACGATCCGACAGCTTACCGTGTTGAGCCAAGGGGAACTAAAGGTCCGCCACGCCAGAGCTCCTTGACGCGGTAAGATCACAGTTACTTCCCAATGCGGTCCGGTGTTAGGAAGCCTCGATTCGAATACAGCCGAATTAACCTCCTGGCTGCAAATCATCCAATGGTCACGGAAGTCTCGTAACACTCTGGATTAGGAGGTGGTAGCACTGGGTCGTCGCACACATCCAGCTTCTGCCAGCCTCCAGGAGAGATGCCAAGTAGCATCCCTCAATAAGCAGAAAATGCATTGCAGTTAAGCCCCTGCACCACGACAACGTGCCTGCCATTCGCAGAGGGTGTCTATCATAAAATAAAAATCAAGTTGTAATTAGTTCAATGACATCATCTGACGTTTATATTAATTATTTTAGCAAAAGTAGTAATTACTATAATTAATAGGCAAGCTGCTCATACAAGCTAACTTACGCCAACGTCAGCAACATGAAATAACGGTCAACCGACGTCAGAATGGTGTTTGCCTAATGTAATAAATGTATCCGGCAGGCAAACTCACTTCCCTTGATAAGGTGAAAATCGTTATTGTAATAACAAATTAAAAGTATATCAGTGAACAGAAAGGTGGCAATTTATTTTCATTTGAAATGAAAAACTATTTATTCAAGAGCTATTTAAGAACCATTCTAGGAGTATATTCTCAATTGAGTCACAACGATGTTCTCAGAGTGGTCATGTGAATTTGCTGAATAGCCAGAAATTAGGTAAATCAGGCAAATGAATTGAAAATGTGGCAAAATGATCACGAATAACCAGTACAGTATGAGATTGTTTCAATAAATTCAGACATAGTAAAAATCGAAGAATTCACTTTTATAGTCTCACAAAACGACGCGTATCTCAAATACTAATGAAAATTTTGACGTGAAATTTAACATAGTGTCATAAACAACACTACCAACTTACAGATAAGATATAGATAAGTATAAGATAAAAATTCACCTTTCAACTTGATCACAGTAGAAAACAATTTTGGGTAAGTAGTAAGTATGTTATGTATTTGTTGGTATTGCTGATTGAAAATGAGGCAAAAGCGTATAATATTTTTATTTGCTGTCGTTTAATTGCCTATGAAAATATCTCTGTTTATTTTAATGGAATGCATTGCGATTAATATTTTGGACTACCCTACTTATTTGAATAATATTCTATTATTTTCTTTTTAAATTAGGGTTGATATAAACCGGTTTCATTGACTTTAATATTCCATCATTTCCATCATTTTTTATACCATTATTACATTACCAAAAAACTAATGATCAAAGACATAACATTTTATATTTAGGTATATCTATATATATATAAAAAGAAGTTACATTTCCTTGGTAATCTTATAACTCAAGAACCGCCGAATCGATTGACACAAAAATTTTAGAGTTCGTTCCTACCTATAAGGAGGTGGTTTGTGTGAAGTTTGTTTGGAATCGGTGCAGCCGTTCCTGAGTTTGACATTTTTTGTGAGTAAATACACTGTACCAAAATCGAGTATTTTCAATACGATTTATCAATTTTACACCGTGCTCTCATTGCGAACAGAATATTAATTTGCTGTCATTGGAATTCAGTTGACAGTTTTCTTATGTGCTTTGAGTTCTTTTATATCTTGCTCTCATTTTGAACAAACATACTTTTGGTGAGTGTTAACCATGTGTTTCTTTTTTAATTGTATTTTAATTGCTTCATTTTTATATATATAGTTCAATTGCCAAGCGTTACTTAGTTTTCACAATTTTAATTTGATCTCATTTTCCGGTGAGTGTTTTCTTTATTTGCACAATTGAGGTTATGTCCAGTGTGAGTGTATATGAATTCATATTTCCACGCACACACATTGAAGTTTGAATTAAATGTATCATTTTTTCTAGAAATAATTTTCAATGTATTGCTTTTACATTCAATTAGTCATACACTGTACTGAAAGAATGCCACGTTCAAGACGACCAAACATTGACAGACGTTCACGTCACTCAAATGCTACAGCGTTAAATCGAAGATCACAAAGTGAAGAAGATCGTGTTCGACGAAATGAAATGGAAACACAACGACACAGACGGAGAACTCACTTGGATAATAGTGAAGCACCAAGAAACCGTCGTGGACGTACGTCCGTTTATGATATACGTCAAATGAAACACGCGGCTTTCAATTACGATGCCACCATTGAATACAGCATGTATGCCTACATTGGCCAGATGAATATAGAATGTATACATTGCAAAGCATTTAAATTCATAAACGAAACGCCTAGCATGTGTTGTGCTGGTGGAAAAGTCAAATTACCGGTGCTAGAACTTCCGCCAGAACCTTTGCATTCATTGGTTTTTGGTAATTCGCCAACGTCAAAGCATTTCCTCTTAAATATTCAAAAATACAATTCATGCTTTCAAATGACATCTTTTGGAGCTACAAATATTATAAAAGATGGATTTATGCCGACGTTTAAGGTGATTTCTTCGTGTGGAATTAGCAATATCATTTTTAATTTATGTGCCGTCCCTGTGTTCGATGTTTTTAGAAATTAAGATCCGTTATCATCTATATATATTTTTCGACCGTTACAGATTCAAGGTCAAATATACCATAGAGCTGGGTCTTTGCTACCATTCCCAGATGGTGATCATAAATTTTTGCAAATATATTTCATTGATGGTGAGAATCGTGAATTAAATAAGCGCTGTGCAATTTCGACGAATACGAGAAGATCAATCGTGAATGAATTGCAAACATTTTTTCATCAACACAATGAATTGGTGAAATTGTTTAAAGTGGCACTCGAACGGATGCCCTCCGATGGCCACAAAATCATAATAAAAGCCGATAAAACACCAATTGGGGAGCACACCAGACGATTCAATGCACCAACGATTGATGAAGTAGCCATTGTTGTGGTTGGCGAACAGTTTCAGTCACGAGACATTGTTTTGTATCGTAGAAATGAGAATTTACAACGTATTTCAGAACTCCATCGCTGTTATGATACATTGCAATACCCCATTTTGTTTTGGAGAGGGGACGATGGCTATCACATCAACATACCAAAGATATATCCAACAACTGGTACATATACATTTTATTTTGTTTAACACGTTCGCGTTCATTTGAATTGAGCGGGTGGCTGCCAGATAATCACTTAATTTTTCCATACAAAATTGAAGAGCTGGAATTCCCGCTTTTTTTCTACAGGTTAATTTTTTTAAATAGTCTGAACAAGTTAGGGAATTCCCGCCATTACCACATGAATTTCCTATGCACTTTTGTCGGGATTTCCCGCATTTCGTTTTATTGAAACTTCCCCTCAACAAACCACAAATGACTGGCACGTTAACTTTGAATGGGGATTCCCCAAATTAAATTTGTTTGAATTGCGGTTGGCCTGTCAGGGATGGTAGTTCACGACTTTACCAACACTAAAAATATGCAGTGATAAGAAGTGAACCATTTTTGACGGTAGAAAAGCCCTATTCAAATAGCGCGGGAATACCCGCAATTGTTTTATTGAAGGAAACATGAGTGACGGGAATTCCCGCAATTTACGCGGATGTGCTAAATGTGATTTATAAATCATTTTCATTCGCTAATTAATTTTTGCAATACAGGTCAAGAATCAACAAAAAAAAGTCAGTGCGATGAATTTTTATTCGTACCGATTGATGATTCGCCCTCAAGAAACAAATTTTATTTTGCGATGCAATCAACTTTTGCATCAATATATCGTCGATATGTACGCCAAAATTGAAAGTGAGCGATTAAATTTCATCCGTTAGAATCAAGCCCGATTAAGATCAGAGGAATACATACATTTGCGTGACGCAATAATCAATGATGTAAATGTGAATGATATCGGCCGTTTAACAATTTTACCATCATCATATGTTGGTAGCCCACGTCATATGCATGAATATACGCAAGATGCGATGACATATGTACGAAATTATGGACGACCGGATCTATTCATAACATTTACGTGCAACCCGAAGTGGGTCGATGTGTCTGATTGTTTACTTGATGGTCAGGTGCCAAAAGATCGGCATGACATAACTGCCCGTGTATTCCAACAAAAATTGAAAAAATTAATGGATCTGATTGTCAAACTCCGTGTATTTGGAGAAGTGCGGTGCTTTATGTATACCATAGAGTGGCAAAAAAGAGGCTTACCTCACGCACATATTTTGATTTGGAGCGTAAACAAAATAATGGGCACACGTACAAATGCTTTCGTTGACGACCAATATGCGTGTGCGTCTTCAAAATGATTCTTCAGCACGTGAGTTTTCAAAGCAATTGCTGAAGATTGGCGATGGATAAATGGCAAGTGATCAAAATGGGTTTATCACGTTACCGAATAATTTTTCAATAATTGTATCATCAAAAGAAGAACTCATTGATCGCATTTTTCCAAATATTGCTCAAAATTATAATAACCATGATTGGTTACGAGAACGTGCAATTTTAGCACCAAAAAATGTCAATGTCAATGAAATCAATTTCCACATCCAGGAAAAATTGCCAGGTAATTCGGAAACGTATAAATCCATTGATACTGCTATGAATGATGAAGACGTAGTCAATTACATGGATGAATTTTTAAATTCTTTGGAACCACCAGAATGAATGAATTTGAAAGTTGGTTCATCGATTATACTTCTTCGAAATCTTAATGCCCCGAAACTTTGTAATGGGACGAGACTTTCAGTGAAATGATGCCAAATTTAATTCAAGCAACAATTCTCACTGGCAAAGCAAAAGGTGAAATTGTACTAATACCGCGCATCCCATTAATACCAACGGACATGCCATTCGAATTTAAACGTCTTCAATTTCCTGTTCGGCTATCTTTTGCTATGACCGTCAACAAAGCCCAAAGGCAAACGCTCCAGGTGTGTGGAGTTAATTTAAAGGAAGCTTGCTTTTCTCACGGTCAACTGTATGTTGCATGTTCGAGAGTTGGAGCCACGAAAAATTTGTTTATTTATGCACCACAAAATAAAACAAAAAATGTTGTGGATACAATTGTATTAAATTGAACATTGCTTTTCTTTTTCATTATTGTGTTAAGAAATCAAATCTTTTAAGCAATCAATTTTTTTGCGTAGAGAAGCGCGCCGGGTAACGCTAGTCATTAATAAATACAAGCATCATGTGTTCAGCGTAAGCCCCAGTAAGAATCCGAATCAAATTAATATGTCAGTGCAACACCAAATATATTGATGGTATACAGGAGCAATGGGATCGGACACCACCGAATACATTGAAAGCGCACCAAGCGGAAACTACTGGGGTTTTCAATGGGGACAATATGATTCCTAAGTGTCATTTTCAAAACGTCATAAAGAACGTTTACAAATCATTTAATTTTATTATCAAATTAATCGTTCTCCAATTGCAATTTTTCGTTCGCTTTTGCCTTTTTATGGTCGTAATTATCGTCCACCTGTGCTCGCTATTCGTAGAATTGTTGAAATTTTTTTTTCTTTTTTAAAAAATCGTATCAGTTTTATTGGGTAACCCTGTATTAATAATTATTTTCTTACTATACGGATCGTGGCTAACAGCAATAAAAATTATCATGCTAATGTATGAAACTCAATGAAGTTGGCAGACGACAGGCAGCATCTTCAAAATAGTAAAATACACACCCTTTTATGGATACTTCACGACAGCAGGCTTGCGTCGTCGCCAAAGTACAAAATTTTTTCCGACGGCAATGGGCAGCTATATTGCACGAACATGTGAAATGAAAAGTTATTCAAAACTGTGACAAGTCTAACGCCATATTAACAACAGACGCATAAAATAGTTCTGATATATGATTTATAAAAACCATTCGTAGAAACCATATAAGTTAGCTTTTTTGTAAGTGAAAATGAAATGAGCAATTCATTAGAGAAAAAGTAATTACTTATAGTCACAATTTCACGCAACGGCATATGCTAATAGAAACAAATATTTTGGCTACATAGAAAACAAAGCGAATGATATAATATCGTGCATAGGAACCCATATGTGCGTGTCAGTTAAAAAGATTTATTTAAATAAATGTGTTTAGATACAATGTACATATACAGGGATATGAACAATAAACAAAAAGACAAGGTAGACACAAAATAATTATTAAATACTTTTATCAAATTTTTTATTGCGTAATATATTTGAAGTGAAGCATATCCTATGGTAACACGCGATTTATGTTTTAAAATAAAAGAAATATTATTGTTTACTTTAAGACATATGCTTCAGGGCGTATAAGTAACGCGGTAGTTGAATAGTAGACTCAAGTACAGGTCAAACTAACAATGCCTACCAAATTATGTGCACTAATTAAGCGCCAAATGTTCGGCATTAATTAATCGGATTACTTCTTATTCAATAAGTGTAAATATTGACAACAAGAAAAATAAATGAATGTTGGATAACATTTATTCGCACAGGCGTAATTTCTTATCACGCATAGTGGCATTGTAAAATAACATCTTAACTTGCGTGCATTTTGATGAGAGTACTTAACTTTATGATGGTTAATATGGCACAGATGTTGTAACTCCAGAGAATCGCAGGCCACTTTGCAGTTACAGTTATATAAAAAGAGCTTCATGTGCATGCGTGTCTAATTTAGAGCACAAATGCCTTGTAATAGTAATAAATTAAATAGTGAATAATTATTATAAAAGATCATAATAGATCTAATAGTAGATTTGCCTATAATAAGATAATTAGTCTTCCAAAATTAATTTTGTTTTTAATTTTTATTTCTTCTATCTGCTAATAAGCTACATTGTATAATTTTTTGCTTTTACTTTTTTCAATTCTTAACTCAAATTTAAAACAAATCAAAATCTCATAACCTCTTGAAAGGGTAAACATACATTTACTTGAAAAACTAAAATAACTTTAGAAGTCAGTATGGACTAAACTTTAATTTATTCTATTAGTAAAAGTAAAACAGATAAATTTAATTATTTTATAATGGGTTATACGATATCTAACAAACCCTATTAAAGCATTTAATCCTTAGTACTTCATAATGACAATTATCCTCGTCCACTATACTTCACAAAGTATGCTCAAACGTTGTTTATGGTTGTTTATGAGTAAAGTGAATGGAGTTAATATATTTGAAAACATTGGTATTGCGCCTCATACATATGTATTGTTTAGTATCAAATTAACAATATTCAGTTTGTACAGATACTTATTTTTTATATTAGGACAACCTTACATTTATATATCTACTTGTAAATATATGTAACTAAAGCTAGTGTTTGTATTATGTTTGCGATATTTTTGGCGTGAGTCTTGTAGATGCTTCTCAGCTTATTATGCGCTGATTGGTGATAACTACAAACAATGGAAAGCGTTGATAGTAGAAGATGTATGGCTTAGTAGATTAGTGCACAATGAAAGATAATAAGCAAATATCGGTGAGTCTAAATGAAGTAAGAAAAGAAGGTTAACAAGTTAGATAAAATTAATACTTTTCTTTAGGTACAGATATTTTTTCCCTTATACAAAATTTTATATAAATATATTTAAATACATATATGCATGCATGGTACAGTATGAAAATTGATAAAATCGGACTACGACCACGCCCATTTCCCATATAGACAATTTTAAATTCCTTTTGACTCTTTTACTTTCCAGTATACAACTCAAATAATATAACGGGATAAAACTTTGCATGAATAATGACTTTAGAGTATGTCACCTTATGACTAAAAATTTTCGAAATCCAACCGAAACAGTTCAAGACCTTAGGTTATGCCACCTACAAATTTGTCTACAATATTGGAAATCTGTTTAGGTTTTCATTGAAGTTCAGTGCAGCAAAAGGCAAACACAAAATATTCTAAATGACTGAGTAAAAAGCAAGTGAAAGTGTAACCGTTCGGTAAATGAAAGCGAATAATGGTGTAACTAATATAAAAAGAAGAGTGGCAGAACATGTAAAATGAAATGTCGTTTTAAACGAATATTAAAAGATTGTTTTGCTTGTATATTGAAAATTTATACACAAACCTAACGACTCTAATATAAATGCGCCTTAAATAAGCAAGTTCTCAACTTAAAGTGACTGGAAAATATATTTCTTCGCTTCTAGTTCTATCTTTCCTTTCCCTTCGCTAAATCTGTAAGTATCTCTATTGATCTGCAGATTTTCTTTTCGATTGTTCTTTATGGCAGCACATTCCTCTTCATAGAAGACTTTTGAATTAATGTTGTGCAAAGTCGAAAGAGGTTAATTGGAAAGCCACAAAATTGTAGCGGATAAAATAAGAAAGTAGAAAGTACATTCTGTCAAATAAGTACCCAGAATTCTTAAATTTTCCCGCCGAGAATATTTCAAAATTTTTTGTATGCGTTGCGTTTTTTACTATGGATAAAAATATTGAACAAAGAGCTTGTGTGAAATTTTGTGTTTCAAACGGAAGAAAATCAGTCCAATTACTTTCCGGACAAAACCTGTATATCAGCTTCTTTGCAAGATATGGTCTCATAAAAGCATGCCCGATTGGAATATAAGTATACTCTGCTCAATCCACAAAAAAGAGAACTTTACAATATGCGTTAATTACAGTGCAATAAGTGCGTGAAAGACTGAAGCCCACCATAAACAAACTACTTGGTCCGTATCAGTGTGGCCTTGAACCTGGAGAATCTACTACCCACCAGATTATCATCATGCAAAAGCTCCGTCAGGATCAGAAAAGACGGAGTATGTTCGATACCAAACAAGGTTTCAGACAAGACGACTCTCTACGTGATTTCTTCAATCTGCAGCAGGAGAAAATAATTCAAGCTACTGGGCTGAATCTTCTATAAGAGTGTACAGCCGCCGATGATAATGATATCATTGGCCTCAACAACGGCGGCGTTAGTTCTGCTTTCTCTAGACTGGATAATGAAGCGAAGAAAATGGGGCTGGTTGTTAATAAGGACTAGAGAAAACATATTCTGTCATCAAAATAATAATTGTTGTACTCGGGACTTGGCTCCCACGTCACTGCTGGGAGTCATAACTTTGAAGTCATAGATAATTTCTTAGAACCAGTATAAACACAAACAACAACTTCAGCCTAGAAATGAAACGCGGAATAACTCTTGCCAACAATTGTTACTTTGAACTGAGTAGGAAATTGAAAAATAAAGTCCTATCGACGAACAGAGACCAAATTCTACAAGTAACTCATCATCCCCGTCCTGATATGTACTTGTAGTGCAGAGGCGTGGAAGATGACAACATCTAATGAGTCGACGTTACGAGTTTTCGAGTGAAAAGTTCTGTGAAAGATTTACGCATTGGCTGCGGCGAATACCCCATTCGATGGAACGATGAGCTGTACGAGTTAAGCGACAACATTGACATATTTCAACAAATTCAGAGACAGCGGCTATGCTGGCTAGGTCATGTCGTCCGAGTGAATTAAAACACTTAATTTCGGACATAATTTGATGAACATTCTATTGATAGTTGTTTCCAAAGCAAAGACAATTTATTACTATTCGCCTATTTATTGCTAATGTTTTTAATAATCCTTTCTCTGCTTATGCGCCGAAAGTATGTTTTCAGCTTAAGGTGGAATTTTTCATCCAACAATATTGCTGGAAGAACGCTTCGTAACCCAAATTGTAGTTGTGGGGAGAAGCTCGTGGAAAATATTAACCCATTGGACTTTTGTAAATAGAACTGAGTAGTTGCTATAATATCATGTTACAAGTATTGCCAACGTCGCATTTGATAGAATTTAATATATGGCTGGCATTAGTATCAAAAACCAATTGAATATGGCCTAAAATCTACAAATCCCTTCAAATGATTGTTGGATAGAAAATTCTTCTTCAGTATAAAATATATTATGATTAGATTAGGTCTAATATTATATCAATACTTGATGTGAAATTCGCTACCTATAAAATAAATTAACAAAAAAATGTCAAGATTAAAAAATGTAATTCCTATTCGTATTGTTCCATTCGAACAATACGTAATTCATTAAAATACGGAAAAATATTATTATTATTCGAAAGAATATTATTTGCCATTTATTTTTTGAAGATTATGTATTTCAAATGTTGGCCGTGTAGATGGTCCGCCAAGTCCAATTTTCTATAAACCGTTGACACATTACGACTGGTAACTGGCAAATGACGCGCGTGATGCTTTGTTTCAAGTCCTGAATTGAAGCGGGATTGTCCTCATAGATATTAGACTTTGCATATCTCCACAGGAAGAAGTGTAATATCATATGATCTTAGTGGCCATTTGACTGGCCCAAAGCGTGATATTATCTGCTCAACGAAGTGTTCACTCAATAAATTCTTTCAATGATGGGATGTGTGTGAAGTAGCGTTGTTGAAACCAAATGTCGCCGAGATCATGAGGTTCAATTTTGGGCATGAAATAGTCGGTTATCATGGCGCGATAACGGTCGCCACTGACGGTTACGTTCTCCCCGTAATGACTTTCGAACAAATATGGGCCGATGATTCCACCGGCATACAAACTGGATGAAATAGCAGCTCTTGAATTTCTTCAGGTTGCTCTGCGGCTTGTTTACACACCCATTGAGCCAAAAAGAGGTCTCATCGCTAAACAAAATCTGCCTCGAAAACATCGGATCTTCTTGGAACTTCCCAAAAACCCATAAAGCGAAACGATGATGCTTGGGAAGGTCGATTGGCTTCAGTTCTTGCTCAAGTTGTATTTTAAATGCTTTTCATTTATGATCTGAACATAAAATGCGCCAAATCGTTCGATATGTCCGTCCGAGATGCTACGAACTGCGTCGAATCGACTGTGCACGGTCTTTGTGTTCACTCTTAGCTACGGATGCTAAAATTTCTTCACTGCGTGCTGGACGTGGTCTATTCGGTCGAATAATACCCAATAATTAATGCTGGCTCTCAAGATAGGTGATGGTATTGCAAAGAGTATGAAAAGCACAACAAACTGTCAATTTATGTGAATTAAATTGTTGTTCATGAATTTCTTCGCAGTTTTGTTTATTTACCGCATCACTCAGATGAAAGTTTTCTTACACAACTCCTTATCGTTTTCAAGTTGTTCCAAGGAAAAATCGGCAAATTCACGATGTTTACGCTGGTCCGATTGCTTCAGTTCTTGAGTGAACACAATTTTATACGAATGCAAGCCGAAACCCTTTCTCAAAATGCGCCAGGCTGTATCACAATTCTTGAGAACGTCTTGGAATCGACTATGAGCGGTCTTCACCAACATTTTCCTGGACGTCAGATATATTTTCTTTACTTCGAGAGGTTCCCTGTCGTTAGCTCGCAATTATTAACAATTCGATAAATAGCGGTCACAGGTAGACGATTCTTACGACCTTAAAAAGGCAAAGGCTCACGAAAATTTGCAATTGAAGAACGATTATTTTGGATATAAAATTGAATTATTTGTAAACGCTTTCCATGATGAAATTGTAAACATTACTGAATACGATGAAATAAAATTACAGTTGGTGACATATTATTAGAAATCATTTCATTCCTATTGAAAAATCCGATATATCTTTTCCAACTGAATTCACTGAATTTTTAAGCTGCGAAAATAAAATATCGTAGTTATTGTGCATTGTGTATGTTTTTACGTACGCAACAGTCAACATCAAGGGCAAATTGTGAGGCAAAGCATCAAATGCACAACCTTACTTTCTGCCGCAAGTCAAAATGCGTGATTGCTTTTTGAATTTTAAAATTTTGATTTTTATACATTGAGATTTGTTTTTGTTTTGAATTTTTCGAACAAGTTTTAGTTTGAATAATTTTTTTTTTTACTTTTGTTCAAACAAAATTTCTTCTAAAATGAAAAATATTGGAAACTGATGTAACAAATAATCCCAAGACCTTCATTAGTACGCCTTTGAAAATACACGTAGTAAATTTATTAGATTGGTTTGAACTTTTTAATCTGACTCGTTTTTGTGTGTGTTCTACTAACATGCAGTACATGTCCTATGCTAAAAGCATTTGTAACTTTCCTTCTGCTTCGGAAAATGTCTTTGGAAGTCTATGTGTAAATAATCGTTTAATATCACTTGTGTGTTCATAAGTTTTGTGGTAGAAATCCAAGTTTTGTAAAATGAAATTCTGTTTACAAAGCCATATTTTATGTTGCTCAACGCCTAGGCATAACAAACAATGAATTGTGCTTCATATTTGTAACATTAAAATGTTAAGCTCTAGATTCTGACTTTTCGTCAAAAGCCTACACACTGTTTACACACTTGCTTTACTTAACCCTAACTTGGGCACCAACTTTTTACTACGATTTCGGGCACTATTTACATTTGTAAATACGTACATTTTTATATGTTATTTTAGAGAGAAGTTGATATTCCGTAAAAATCTAATAATTAGAGAGAGAAAGAGAGTAACTTTTAAGAATAATATTTGTCTTGCTGGACACATGCTATGTTATTCAAAACAAAAATGTCTCTTTTAGAGTAAATTTAGTGTTTTTTGCATTCTATGTTTGGAATAACGGTAATAGTTTTTTTTGCAAATACATATGTACTACTGAATTCGGTTGTTAAACTTTTGAAGCGTGTCATTTTGAAATTGTGTATGCATTGAGCAACAGGTGTTTACTAACAATAATAGTAAATTTAAAGTGTTGAGTGCTTCATCAGTGTCCCGGTAAGTATTTTATGATATAACTAAATGCTAGTATCTACGTATGTTTAAAATATCCCAGGCTTCCATATGATATGCAAACAAAGTATTTTGAAAATCTGGTTAATGAAATGGAGTCCGAGGATGAGGAAATGATAACGGACAATGCTCTGAGTGCTGTACCTGATGAAGATGATATGCAATTAGAAGTTAACGAATTAAATGACAATGCTTCTGATACAGAAATGGTGGCACATCCAGTGGAACTGGGTCACGGAGGTGACTCGGAAAATGATTTGGATTTTGATGACGAAATGGAAGCAGTAGATATGCCAACCATTGATGAAGAAAGCTATTTTCTTGGTAAAGACGGGACCAAATGGAAAAGAAGCCCGCCTGGATTTCAACGCTTTCGGCAACAAAACATATTCCGTGAAAGTCGTTTTATAGATCCCAATCCAAACACTAAAAATATGAGTATATTTGACACATTTCACGCTATAATACAGACAATTGTTTACCGAAATACGAACAAAAGAGGCAAGGCTGAGTACGAAAAACTAGAAGCGAGTGAAAGCGCTAGCAGTGCAAGGTAAGTTAACATTATAGACTTGAGATGATTTTGCTATTCTGTAAGTGACTAATATTATATCAATACTTGATGTGAAATTCGCTACCTATAAAATAAATTAACAAAAAAATGTCAAGATTAAAAAATGTAATTCCTATTCGTATTGTTCCATTCGAACAATACGTAATTCATTAAAATACGGAAAAATATTATTATTATTCGAAAGAATATTATTTGCCATTTATTTTTTGAAGATTATGTATTTCAAATGTTGGCCGTGTAGATGGTCCGCCAAGTCCAATTTTCTATAAACCGTTGACACATTACGACTGGTAACTGGCAAATGACGCGCGTGATGCTTTGTTCCAAGTCCTGAATTGAAGCGGGATTGTCCTCATAGATATTAGACTTTGCATATCTCCACAGGAAGAAGTGTAATATCATATGATCTTAGTGGCCATTTGACTGGCCCAAAGCGTGATATTATCTGCTCAACGAAGTGTTCACTCAATAAATTCTTTCAATGATGGGATGTGTGTGAAGTAGCGTTGTTGAAACCAAATGTCGCCGAGATCATGAGGTTCAATTTTGGGCATGAAATAGTCGGTTATCATGGCGCGATAACGGTCGCCACTGACGGTTACGTTCTCCCCGTAATGACTTTCGAACAAATATGGGCCGATGATTCCACCGGCATACAAACTGGATGAAATAGCAGCTCTTGAATTTCTTCAGGTTGCTCTGCGGCTTGTTTACACACCCATTGAGCCAAAAAGAGGTCTCATCGCTGAACAAAATTTGGCTCGAAAACGTCGGGTCTTCTTGGAACTTCTCAAAAACCCATGAAGCGAAACGATGATGCTTGGGAAGGTCGATTGGCTTCAGTTCTTTCTCAAGTTGTATTTTAAATGCTTTTCATTTATGATCTGAACATAAAATGCGCCAAATCGTTCGATATGTCCGTCCGAGATGCTACGAACTGCGTCGAATCGACTGTGCACGGACTTTGTGTTCACTCTTAGCTACGGCTGCTATAATTTTTTCACTGCGTGCTCGACGTGGTCTATTCGGTCGAATAATACCCAATAATTAATGCTGGCTCTCAAGATAGGTGATGGTATTGCAAAGAGTATGAAAAGCACAACAAACTGTCAATTTATGTGAATTAAATTGTTGTTCATGAATTTCTTCGCAGTTTTGTTTATTTACCGCATCACTCAGATGAAAGTTTTCTTACACAACTCCTTATCGTTTTCAAGTTGTTCCAAGGAAAAATCGGCAAATTCACGATGTTTACGCTGGTCCGATTGCTTCAGTTCTTGAGTGAACACAATTTTATACGAATGCAAGCCGAAACCCTTTCTCAAAATGCGCCAGGCTGTATCACAATTCTTGAGAACGTTTTGGAATCGACTATGAGCGGTCTTCACCAACATTTTCCTGGACGTCAGATATATTTTCTTTACTTCGAGAGGTTCCCTGTCGTTAGCTCGCAATTATTAACAATTCGATAAATAGCGGTCACAGGTAGACGATTCTTACGACCTTAAAAAGGCAAAGGCTCACGAAAAATTGCAATTGAAGAACGATTATTTTGATAATAAAATTAAATTATTTTGAACATTGTTCATGCGTATATCTTTCCATGATTAAATTGTAAACATTACTGAATACAACGAAATTACTGTTGGTGACATATTATTAGAAATCATTTCATTCCTATTGAAAAATCCGATATATCTTTTCCAACTGAATTCACTGAATTTTTAAGCTGCGAAAATAAAATATCGTAGTTATTGTGCATTGTGTATGTTTTTACGTACGCAACAGTCAACATCAAGGGCAAATTGTGAGGCAAAGCATCAAATGCACAACCTTACTTTCTGCCGCAAGTCAAAATGCGTGATTGCTTTTTGAATTTTAAAATTTTGATTTTTATACATTGAGATTTGTTTTTGTTTTGAATTTTTCGAACAAGTTTTAGTTTGAATAATTTTTTTTTTTTACTTTTGTTCAAACAAAATTTCTTCTAAAATGAAAAATATTGGAAACTGATGTAACAAATAATCCCAAGACCTTCATTAGTACGCCTTTGAAAATACACGTAGTAAATTTATTAGATTGGTTTGAACTTTTTAATCTGACTCGTTTTTGTGTGTGTTCTACTAACATGCAGTACATGTCCTATGCTAAAAGCATTTGTAACTTTCCTTCTGCTTCGGAAAATGTCTTTGGAAGTCTATGTGTAAATAATCGTTTAATATCACTTGTGTGTTCATAAGTTTTGTGGTAGAAATCCAAGTTTTGTAAAATGAAATTCTGTTTACAAAGCCATATTTTATGTTGCTCAACACCTAGGCATAACAAACAATGAATTGTGCTTCATATTTGTAACATTAAAATGTTAAGCTCTAGATTCTGACTTTTCGTCAAAAGCCTACACACTGTTTACACACTTGCTTTACTTAACCCTAACTTGGGCACCAACTTTTTACTACGATTTCGGGCACTATTTACATTTGCAAATACGTACATTTTTATATGTTATTTTAGAGAGAAGTTAATATTCCGTAAAAATCTAATAATTAGAGAGAGAAAGAGAGTAACTTTAAAGAATAATATTTGTCTTGCTGGACACATGCTATGTTATTCAAAACAAAAATGTCTCTTTTAGAGTAAATTTAGTGTTTTTTGCATTCTATGTTTGGAATAACGGTAATAGTTTTTTTTTGCAAATACATATGTACTACTGAATTCGGTTGTTAAACTTTTGAAGCGTGTCATTTTGAAATTGTGTATGCATTGAGCAACAGGTGTTTACTAACAATAATAGTAAATTTAAAGTGTTGAGTGCTTCATCAGTGTCCCGGTAAGTATTTTATGATATAACTAAATGCTAGTATCTACGTATGTTTAAAATATCCCAGGCTTCCATATGATATGCAAACAAAGTATTTTGAAAATCTGGTTAATGAAATGGAGTCCGAGGATGAGGAAATGATAACGGACAATGCTCTGAGTGCTGTACCTGATGAAGATGATATGCAATTAGAAGTTAACGAATTAAATGACAATGCTTCTGATACAGAAATGGTGGCACATCCAGTGGAACTGGGTCACGGAGGTGACTCGGAAAATGATTTGGATTCTGATGACGAAATGGAAGCAGTAGATATGCCAACCATTGATGAAGAAAGCTATTTTCTTGGTAAAGACGGGACCAAATGGAAAAGAAGCCCGCCTGGATTTCAACGCTTTCGGCAACAAAACATATTCCGTGAAAGTCGTTTTATAGATCCCAATCCAAACACTAAAAATATGAGTATATTTGACACATTTCACGCTATAATACAGACAATTGTTTACCGAAATACGAACAAAAGAGGCAAGGCTGAGTACGAAAAACTAGAAGCGAGTGAAAGCGCTAGCAGTGCAAGGTAAGTTAACATAATTATTATGGCCTTTCTATCCGCATGCAGAAATATGTTTGACATCATCTTTAGAAAATATATTTGGGAAGATGTATCAGAAAAGAAGCTTAACACATTCTATGGTATACTAATAGCTATTGGTAGTTATAATGCCAGCAATGAGAAACTTGAAGCCCTTTGGCAAAGAAATGCATTTCCTTTGTATCGGGCAGCTATGTCAGCGAAACGTTTCAAACTAATTTTAAGATTTATTCGTTCTGATCAACAAAATACTAGAGAGCAGCGATCTTTAACAGACAAAGCTGCACCAATTTCCGAAATTTTCGAAATGCTTAACGCCAATTTGCGCCAATACAACAGACCATCGAAAATATAACTGTAGATGAACAGCTCTTTCCTTTTAGAGGCCGAACCATGTTCACGCAGTATATTCCATCCAAGCCAGCCAAATACGGCATAAAGCTATGGTGGGTATGTGATGCGAAATCATACTTTCCTCTGACTGGTCAAATTTATACTGGTAAATCGGGCAGTGACAGAGAAAAAAACCAAGGAGAAAGAGTGGTTAAAGATTTGGTTGAACAGTACAAAAATACCGGAAGAAATGTCACTTGCGACAACTTCTTTACAAGTCTTCCACTTGCAGATGCACTTGCAAGCTGGAAAATGTCTTTGGTTGGAACCATGAAAAAAAAAAAACAAAGCATGCTTGCCCTCGGAATTCAAGCCCTCCCCGCAAAGGTTGGAACATTCGACCATATTTGGATATGGAGAAAACAAGACAATTTGCTCCTATGTTCCCAAAAAGAACAAAGCCGTTGTTTTACTTTCAACAATGCCATGTTCCGACACCATCTCGGGTATAAAGCAAAAACCCAATGTTATTTTATTTTACAACGAGTCGAAAGGAGGTGTTGACGTAATGGATCATATGCTACGGCAGTATTCCACAAAACACAAAACACATCGTTGGCCACTTGCCCTATTTTATAATATTCTGGACATTTCAGCACTTGCGACCTATATAATATATACAGAAAATTTTCCATCACAATTTGTATCCCGAAATGGTAATTATTTTTCATAACATTTGTAGTAAATAGGAACGTTTTATATTTGTACTATTCATCAAAACAGGTGGACGTCGTTTGTTTTTGCAGCAATTAGCAGAACATCTTTGTATGCCAACAATTTTGAAAAGATCCCAGATTCCTCGTGTCATTTCATATTTTCCAACAAAGAGTGCATTGTTGGTGTACCTATTCATGCATTGCATACCGAAAGGAATTATGATTTTGTCCCAGACAAAGATGATCGTGGGCATTCGAAAATAAAAGGTGCTTGCTATATGTGCTATCAAGAAGAAGGCAAAAGGAAGCGTTCAACACGCAAAGTTTGTGCCCAGTGCAAAAAACCGGTTTGCATCGAACACAGCAAAGTGCAAACAAAATGCAATCTATGTATAAAAAACTAAATTTGCAATTTCTTATCTATTCCTTATTTTTCTTATTTATAGCACATAATTTAAAAAACAAATAAATTGTATTGCTTTAAAAACGCAAAAACAAAAAATATTTCTTCTTCTTCTTAATTGGCGTAGACACCGCTTACGCGATTATAGCCGAGTTAACAACCGCGGGCCAGCCGTTTCTTCTTTTCGCTAGGTGGCGCCAATTGGATATTCCAAGCGAAGCCAGGTCCTTCTCCACTTGGTCCTTCCAACGGAGTGGAGGTCTTCCTCTGCTCCCCCGGCGGGTACTGCGTCGAATACTTTCAGAGCTGGAGTGTTTTCATCCATCCGGACAACATGACCTAGCCAGCGTAGCCGCTGTCTTTTAATTCGCTGAACTATGTCAATGTCGTCGTATATCTCGTACAGCTCATCGTTCCATCGAATGCGATATTCGCCGTGGCCAACGCGCAAACGTCTCGAAAACTCGCAACGTCGACTCATCACTTGTTGACATCGTCCAAGCCTCTGCACCGTATACCAGAACGGGAATTATGAGAGACTTATAGAGTTTGGTTTTTGTCTGTCGAGAGAGGACTTTGCTTCTCAATTGCCTACTCAGTCCGAAGTAGCACCTGTTGGCAAGAGTTATCCTGCGTTGGATTTCTAGGCTGACATTGTTGGTGGTGTTTACGCTGGTTCCAAGATAGACGAAATTATCTACAACTTCAAAGTTATGACTGTCAACAGTGACGTGAGTGCCAAGTCGCGAGTGCGACGACTGTTTGTTTGATGACAGGAGATATTTCGTCCTGCCCTCGTTCACTGCCAGACCCATTCGTTTTGCTTCCTTGTCCAGCCTGAAGAAAGCAGAACTAACGGCGCGGGTGTTGAGGCCGATGATATCAATATCATCGGCATACGCCAGCAGCTGTACACTCTTATAGAAGATTGTACCTGCTCGATTAAGTTCTGCAGCTCGAACTATTTTCTCCAGCAGCAGATTGAAAAAGTCGCACGATAGAGAGTCGCCTTGTCTGAAACCTCGTTTGGTATCGAACGGCTCGGAGAGGTTCTTCCCGATCCTGACGGAGCTTTTGGTGCCGCTCAACGTCAGCTTACACAGCCGTATCAGTTTTGCGGGGATACCAAATTCAGACATCGCGGCATAAAGGCAGCTCCTTTTCGTGCTGTCGAAAGCAGCTTTGAAATCGACGAAGAGGTGGTGTGTGTCGATTCTCCTTTCACGGATCTTTTCCAAGATTTGGCGCATGGTGAATATCTGGTCGGTTGTTGATTTGCCAGGTCTAAAGCCACACTGATAAGGTCCAATCAGTTCGTTGACGGTGGGCTTTAATCCTTATACGCGATGTTGAGGAGGCTAATCCCACGGTAGTTGGCGCAGATTGTGGATTGGGCATAGCACACTTAAATTCCAGTCGTTGGGCATGCTTTCGTCCGACCATATTTTACAAAGAAGCTGATGCATGCTCCTTATCAGTTCTTCGCCGCCGTGTTTGAATAGCTCGGCCGGCAATCCATCGGCCCCTGCCGCTTTGTTGTTCTTCAGGCGGGTGATTGCTATTCGAACTTCTTCATGGTCGGGTAATGGAACGTCTGCTCCATCGTCATCGATTGGGGAATCGGGTTCGCCTTCTCCCGGTGTTGTGCGTTCACTGCCATTCAGCAGGCTGGAGAAGTGTTCTCTCCATAATTTAAGTAGGCTCTGGGCATTGGTAACTAGATCACCTTTGGGGGTTCTACAAGAGTATGCTCCGGTCTTGAAACCTTCTGTAAGCCGCCGCATCTTTTCGTAGAATTTTCGAGCATTACCCCTGTCGGCCAGCTTATAGAGCTGTTCGTACTCACGCATTTCGGCCTCTTTCTTCTTCTGTCTGCAAATGCGTCTCGCTTCCCTCTTCAACTCTCGGTATCTATCCCATCCCGCACGTGTTGTGGTCGATCGTAACGTTGCGAGGTAGGCAGCCTGTTTTCTCTCCGCTGCGACACGGCACTCCTCGTCGTACCAGCTGTTCTTTTGCACTTTCCGAAAACCAATGGTGTCGATTGCAGCTGTACGTAAGGAGTTTGAAATGCCGTCCCACAGTTCCGTTATACCGAATTGTTGATGAGTGCTCTCAGAGAGCAGGAGTGCAAGCCGAGTAGAAAAACGTTCGGCTGTCTGTTGTGATTGCAGCTTCTCGACGTCGAACCTTCCTTGTGTTTGTTGGCGTGCGTTTTTTGCTGCACAGAGGCGGGTGCGAATTTTGGCTGCAACAATATAGTGGTCCGAGTCGATGTTAGGACCTCGGAGCGCACGCACATCGAAAACACTGGAGACGTGTCTTCCGTCTATCACAACATGATCGATCTGGTTGGTGGTTTTTCGATCCGGAGACAGCCAGGTAGCTTGATGTATCTTCTTATTCTGGAATCTAGTATTATAGATAACCATATTTCGGCGACCCTGGCGAAGTCGATCAGCCTCAACCCATTTGGGGATGTTTCCTCGTGGAGGCTGAATTTACCGACCGTAGTGCCAAAAACATCTTCCTTGCCGACCCTGGCATTAAAGTCCCCAAACACGATTTTGACATTGTGGCGGCGGCAGCCCTCATAAGGGCGCTTCAAGCCCTAATAGAAAGAAGGCATCTTTGGTCACATCTTGCTTCTCTTCCGTCGGGGCGTGAGCGCAAATCAGCGATATGTTGAAAAACCTCGCTTTGATGGGAATTGTGGCTAGACGTTCACCCACCGGAGTGAATTCCAGCATTTGGCGACCGAGTCCCTCTCCCACCACGAATCCCAAACCGAATTTGCGCTCCCTTATATGGCCACTGTACTAAATGTCACAAGGACCTACGCGTTACTGTCCTTGTCCCGTCCATCGCATTTCTTGGACGGCGGTGATGTCAGCCTTTATTTTCACGAGGACATCAACCAGCTGGGCAGCGGCACCTTCCCAATTAAGGGACCGGACATTCCAGGTGCATGCCCTCAATTCGTAGTCCTTATTTCGTTTGCCATGGTCGTCATCAAAAGGGGGGTCACTCATCCGAGGCTTGTTGTTCCTTTTCATTGGGGATGTTTTTTTACGTGGCGGGTCCCAACCCCAGCGCACAACCCTATGCAGGGGGTTGTTTCGTCTTCTCACTTTAGCTCCCCTTCAAACGGATGTTCTTAAGCTACCCAGAGGATACTTGTTCAAAGACCAGAAGTCGCGAGCTGCTTGAGTCATATGTAAAAGAATCGTTTCTGGCCACTCCCAAGTGAATGGCGATCAGAGAACTTTCCTCACTTGCGTGAACTTCTACACATGACTCCATCCTCCACCAAAAAATATTTACATATGTAAATAGTGCCCGATTATGAAGAAAAAATGGGAAAATTGAAAAATTTACGGTAAATTAACTTTATATTTTATTTTTTTTTTTTATTCACAGGAAAAACATCAAAAATAATCACTGAGTCCGAATCGTAATTCTATAGGACCGAAAATGTGAAAACAATAGCTATTTTAAAAATCGAATATTTACATATGTAAATAGTGACCAAGTTAGGGTTAACAGCGCTCTGATCATGACCTCATACTCGTATAATTTCCACCCCACAATCATTTGTTCCTCAACTTCTGTTTGCTAGCATGCGCCTGTAAGCTTGCGAAAGGTGTAAACAATGTCTAAAGTAAATTTCCACGTATTTAAAATTTTCAACTGATTTGCATCAATTTCTTATACTATTTACTATTAAAATGTGCATTTTCTGCCATTTCTATACTAACTCTGTAGTACAGGTGATGCCTTTCCCATGAAAACACTTCCGTTTTGTTTATGTTTTAATGTAATTTTAGTTTTTTGATGTGTAATGCATTTTTTTTTATTTTTTTTCTGAATTTAGTAACGGAGAGCAAAAATCAACTCAGAAGAATTGGTGATTTGTGATGCTCTTCCATTCAAAGCAATAGCTCCGTATCTAACCGTAGTCGTATCTGCTAGACGCCTTCTACTTTGTAATTCTTTCTTTTGAGTATTGAATTAGAACGTTTGTCGTGATATACATATATGTAGTTTTTGGTTTATTAAGTTCATTAATTTAATATTTTACATATTTCACAACTTTTGAACTCACTTAACTTATTCTAATTAATATCTATTAGTTAAAGTTTACATTTCAATTGTCAGGCAGCGGCTTGTCTGCCCCTCTTGACTACTTCTGTCCTACTATATAGAGAATGATTATTGCTACTATGTTCGACTATACAGTTCGAATATTGTTCGAGTGTTCTTCGAATTAAGCATCTGTTCGTAAGCTTTGGTCAGAGGTGCATTTAAAAGGCACGTCCGCTACGTGTGGACCTTTGACCCATAGGTTCCACTCCCGCATATATGTAGGGATTCTTTCCTTATATAAAGTGAAACATGTTCTTAATTGGTAAAACGACACGTATTTCCTTTATTAGATCCGATTTGCAACTGTATGTTCTCATCCGTCATCAGTAAGCGTTCTGCTTTTTCAGAGTTGCATTCAGTAAGTCTGTCCGGATCGTGTTGTCCGAAATTCTCGCACATATAAAAGGTGCGCAGTTAACAGGAATCTAACGCCCCCTGATGGCGCCATCGGTATGTCGACTGCTACGTTAGAATCTGCTATCTTTACAGATTGTCCAGTGAAAATTTCATGACATTTCAAGTGAAGTTATTACGTTTTAAGTGTCAGTATGTTTGAGTTATCGGTGCGAAAATGAGCTTCGAACAAAAAGCCTATATTAAATTTTGTTTTAAAACCAGCTGACCCGGCAAACTTCGTACAGCCGTAATTTTATTATGTAAATATGTCTTTTGAAAACCGCAAAGTTAATGTTTCAAAATAATGATTACCTCAGCTTCGCATGCGTGATAATGAAATGGAGAAAATAAAACGATTTCTAATCTATTGCAATGCTTTGTAGCGTGCAATGTTTTTAGTTTTTTCTCCTGGAGCAAAAAAGTTATATAGCGCTGACGGGTTGCCGACTCTCGAGCACGCAACGTACCATGCGAAAAACACGGCAATTCGAGGTTTATTCCACACACTTCTAATGATTGACCTTGGGATTTATTAATCGTCATTGCAAATGCAAGGCGCACTGGAAACTGGACACGCTTAAGTTCGAAAGTCTGTTGGCATCAGTGGTATTTTTAGAATAAGCACATCCTCGCCTTTAAACTTTCCTATGATTATTCAATCAAATTGAATTAAAATTGTTTATAATTTTTTTAATGGCTAGTCTTGTTCGTTGCGCAATTTTGGCTGATTGAGATTTCGTAGCATAATTACTACAGAGCCAACCTTGAGCTGTAAATTGTGAGGCGGTAATCCAGGCAAATCCAAAGAATTTAGGAATTCAGTTGGATAATTGACAACTTCCATAGAATCGATGGATTTAAATGAATGTACTTGTCCATCAATTTGACTCTTGAGTTTTTATATTCAAATCATTAACAACCTTATTTTTCGCTGCTAAAATGGCTCGTTCGCTAAACCAAGCATGGTTTTTGTAATTTACACCTATACTTGGGAAAACTTTAAAAATGTGGGGAAACGAAATAAGGACATTGTTAGTGTCAGTTTGAATTTTTCCATTGCCCATGTTTAATAATGCCTTCGAAAAGATTTCCGCCGATACGTCATATTGTAACGCCACTCGCATATTCCTTGTTAATTTGATACTTTTTACGTATTTCCACAAAACTGATATTTTCAAGCAAGCATTTATTTCATCAGCAGCTGTTGATCTGGGAATTACTGGAAGCGTTTGCCGAAAATCTCCAGCCAGTAGAATCATCGCGCCTCCGAAGAGTTTTTGATTGCCACGCAAGAGTCTTAATGTTCTATCGAGTGCCTCTAATGCTCGTTTGTGCGCCATCGTCCAAATTATTAACCTACAATTTTGTTGCACTTTTGCCATTGCAGATGTTTTGGTTATATTGCATGTCGGTTGATCTATTATTTGCAACTTCAATGCCAATTTCAGTGCAGAATGTGCAGTTCGTTCACATTCCAGATGCTTCTACTGCCAGTACTATTTGACTTTGTGCCCGAATGGTATCTAACACAATTAAGGAAGGGCTAAGTTCGGGTGTCACCGAACATTTTTTACTCTCGCATGATAAAGTGGTAATCGAGATTTCATTATCCTTCATTTACATATTTTTATATTTTGCTGTAAAATTAATTAGATTAGTAGTTCCTGAGATATGGTTTTTGGTCCGTAAGTGGGCGATACCACGCCCATTTTCAATTAACAAAAAAAGCCTGGGTGCAGCTTCCTTCTGCCATTTCTTCCGTAAAATTTAGTGTTTCTGACGTTCCTTGTTCGTCGGTTAACGCACTTTTAGTGATTTTTAACATAACCTTTGTATGGGATGTGGGCGTGGTTATTATCCGATTTCTTCCATTTATGGAAATGCCTGAGGGAAACAACTCTATAGAGTTTGGTTGACATAGCTATAGTAGTTTCTGAGATATGTCCAAAAACTTAGTGGGGTGCGGGGCCACGCCCACTTTTCCATAAAAATTACGTTCAAATATGTCCCTCCCTAATGCGATACTTTGAGCTAAATTTCACTTTAATACCTTTATTTGTGGCTTAGTTATGACACTTTATAGGTTTTCGGTTTTCGCCATTTTGTGGGCGTGGCAGTGGGCCGATTTTGCCCATCTTCGAGCTTAATCTTCTTATGGAGCCAAGAAATACGTGTACCAAGTTTCATCTTGATATCTCAATTTTTACTCAAGTTACAGCCTGTACGGATGGACGGACAGACGGACATACAGACATCCGGATTTCAACTCTACTCGTCACCCTGATCACTTTGGTATATAACCCTATATCTGACTGTTTTAGTTTTAGGACTTACAAACAACCGTTATGTGAACAAAACTATAATACTCACCTTAGCAATTTTGTTGCGAGAGTATAATTAATGAAATTAAAAATGTTTTACCAGTTCCACCCAGTGCATCGAGGAAAAAAATTCGCCATTGCCGTCATTTTTTGATTTCATTATTGTATCGTAAGCTGTTTTTTGTTGCAGATTTAAAAGTGGGATTTTATTTTGTACGGATTGACTTAAAGCATTTCTATCGTATAACTAATAACAAACGCAGGTAAAAACATTCGTCGTTTATCAGATGAACTGTGTAAATGCGCCCTAAAGCGCATTTACATTTGCGTACCCCGGTACAAGCTGTTGCATTCCATGTAAAATATTTTGGCATTTCCGAGTAAAACAATGTTTTTGCAAATGGATCACTTGCGCATGTCTCGAACAAACTTGTGAGCATTGTCGCTGGTGGTCTCTCAACTCTTTGCGCTGCGTTTTCTGTTGTGAAATAAACTCTTTGTCCATTTTCCAGGTGAACAGCTAAATGAACTACGATGGGGTGACGTTCGTGTATAGAAAAGGAAAATATTCTCCAAACCGCTACATTGCTGCTAATATATCTTCCCATTTGATATTGTGAAATTTCATCGTTATTAGAAGGTGCAATACCAAATACAGCCATGTCGTTTCCTTTGGTGACGTACTTGCAAACATATTTTATCGACTTCACCGAATTGCAAAACTCAACATTGCAACATTGTTGTTAACTACTACATCCTTATTTGTTATACGTTATTCCTCTGCCGTTATCTTCTACAGAGCGGCGACGATACAGAGGGTAACCATCATTGCCTGTAATTGTATCAGCCGACAAAGCACGCGGATAACGTTTCGCACATTTGTTGTCGATCATACACGGTGATTCATGATTGTGTTCGCCACACGGTCCATGAATCATGTTCTTCTTACTACTTCATACAATTGTGGATCTACTTCGGGATCAGTAGCGTATGATTAAGTCTATTTCACATTCCTACACAATCTCCTGTCTCATTTACACATTTAGGCAGTTCACGATAAGGTGGTTATCGGGTTATGTGGTTATGTGAAGTAAACAACAACAAAATGCGTTATGACAAAATAACCAAAGTTGACCAACCTAGGCCCTTGTTTACAGATTATGTGGTCGTTTGCTTATTTCCAGTATTAGAAAGTCGTTGGAATTTTACTAAATGGCAGCACAAAAAATAAATAAAACTAAGCGAATGGCATTTCCATTTAGAGTTTCTTATTGGAAAATCTGCTATTAACAGCTGTTTTTTGTTTACAATCAGCAAATTATGCAAGATGTCTGCAAATTTTATACAAAGCATATTTTGAACCCTTAAATTTCGGATTATTTAATAAGCACATACCTTCAATAAAAACCATTTCCTGAATAGCAGAACTTACATATTTTAAATTCGATTATTTTGCTTTTTAAACTTTGTTTAGGCATTTTATAAGTTGGAATTTCATTGAACTAAAATTGTAAACAATGAACAGCTGTTTGTGTAAAAATAAGCAAATAACCATACAACATAGGGTGCTCACGGAGCATAGAGGTTATTTTTAATCTAATAATCACATAACCCGATAACCACCTTACCGTGAACAGCCTAATTAATTTGTCTTAAATGCGTTTTTTAATACTTCACTGTTTGAGTTTTTATAATTTTCAAAGATGCAAACCTTGTCCTGACCATAACAAACACATTAAAAAAAGAAATATCAAATTTGGTTCAGCCGTATGAAAGTTATGAGCATACATACAGTTTGGCGATTCATTTTTATTTATATAGATTGGTGAAACTTTTACCGAAACGTTTCAATTGATGAAACAAGTTTATAGCAATTCTTGCCTATCCCGTAGAGTGCACGGGTGGTTTCAACGTTTTCAAAGTGGTCGTGAGGACATAAATGACGATCAACATATGGGCCAATCAAAATCCGTGATCACCGGAAATTCCATCGAAACTGTGCGCGAATCGATCAAAAATCAGCCGAAATCATCATTGAAATTCATGGAAATGGAATTGAACATCCCTAAAACATCAATTTATCGCATTTTGACCGAACATTTGGGCTTAAGAAAGGTGTGTGTACGGTTTGTTTCGCTCAAATTGACTGACGACCAAAAATTCCTCAGACCGATCGACGCTTGTGACCGATTATTTGACCAAAAATCACATTTTAACCATTAACCAGTTCCCGTATTCTCCTGATATGGCACCGTGCGACTTCTTCCTTTTCGGAAAAATGGATTTGTCCATGAAAGGAAAGCGTTATGCAGACGTAGGGGCCATTCAAAAGGCTTGCACCGGCATACTGGTGGCCAGTGTTGCCGTTTTGCTTAGTTGTAAGCAAAAGTGCTTACTTTTTTTCTTAATGTTAAGTTGTGCACTTTTTCCCCATTTTGCTTACTTTATTCATTAGATTTTTTAAATTGAAGTGTATTATTTATTGATTTTAAGTATTTCAAATAAATTTAAATAAGTGACAGCACTGTTCAGCACTGTTAAGCACTTATACATTTCATAGTCATGTTATTGATGCAAGTGGCGGCAATGTAAATTTTTTACTTTTGTATACTGTGCTGCTGTAATTAATAAAGTAGCATTTATGGATAGGTGAGTAAATGTGTAATTCGTAGTGTTAATTTATTTATCAATTACGCTTTAATAGGTATTTGATTAAAAAAAACAAGCAGTCAGAGCCATCGGAAATAATTGTCCCACTATCTGATAGTGAAAGCAGGTTAGTTCTTTGGAAACATTATTATATTCCAAACGCTTATTTTTTTTCATACTTGATAGCGACACTCATGAAGCACAAGCAAAAAAAAAAAACTAAACGAAAGTTTAGGTCAGCTTGGCTAAGTAAATTTCCTTGGCTGCAAGACAACGATGGGTCCAGTTTTGTATAGCCTGCGAAAAGAAAATTGCAAATAACGTGACGTACTTAAACAAGCATTCTAATTTATCCTGCAACTTGCAAAATGTTGAGCGTAAAAAAGATCAAGTGAGCATCGAATCATGCTTGAATGTGGAAAAGCAGCAACTTTCCCAGCAAGTGCGACAAGCTGAACTAACATTGGTCATGTTTTTGATATGTCATAATTTGCCATTTCTGTTGATGGATTCTTTGCCGTCTCTTATTAAAGAATGCTGCCCGGACTCAAAAATTGCAGCTGCTCTTCAAATGGCAAGAACCAAGTCAGCAAATGTAGCGGAAATTTTAGGTAATATATATGCACATTTTCTTCCTCTTTGCACAAGAAAATATTTATTTATTTATTTAGGTAATAAGGCACGAGATAAAATTGTGGATCAATTAAAACAAATAAAATTTTCGCTCATTGTTGATGAAACTACCGACGTATCAACGAAGAAATCATTAGTCTTAATTGCGAGATATTTTAACCATTTGACAAAAAGAATAAGCGACAAATTTTTGGGTTTAATCAGCGTAGTAAATGCAGATGCAACAAGTATATATTCAAGTATTAGAGAATTTTTCAGCGAACAGGGCTTTCCATTAGGGAACATCATAGGTCTCGCCACCGATGGTGCAAATGTAATGGCTTCAGAGGTAAATGGATTAGCAGGAAAGTTTAGAAACGATGTTAATTTGTTTTATTTAAAATGTTCTTGCCATTCACTACATTTATGTTCCGCTTACGCGTGTAAAAAAACTGCCTAGTCAAATTGAACAACTTTGCCGTAATATTTACAAATATTTTGCACACAGTCCACAAAGAATTGAAGAATTTAAAGATTTTCAAGATTATTGTTTGGTGCAGCCACATAAAATATTGGGCATTTCCATGACCAGATGGCTTTTACTGGAAGCAGTCATAAACAGAATAATAGAACAGTGGAATCCATTACAGTTTTATTTTTTAGACTCTGTGTTGGAAGTAAATGGAATCAAAGCCAATGAGATGGCAGTGCAAATGAATGATCCTGAAATCAAAACCTACTTTTTTTTATCATATATCCTCAAAATCATAAATGATCTCAACAGGGAATTTCAATCGGAAAAAGTTCGCTTGCCTTATTTGTATTCCCATCTGGACACGACTTTCAAATTATTATTAAGCAATTTCATGAAAATTGAATATGTAAGCGGTTTGGAATCATTAGCAAATATTAATTTCAACGAAAAAGAAAACTATTTACCAATAGAAGAAATATGCATTGGATCCAAGGCAGAACAACATTTGTAAAAAAATAAACTATCCTTTTCTGATACAGTTAGAATAAAAAATAGCATTTTAAATTTTTATTTGGAGCTGTTGCAGCAAATTAGAAAAAGGTTCGATTTTTCGAGAAATGACCTAAAATTATTATCGATTATTACGCCCAGCAGAGTTTTATCTGATCATCAAACACAAATTGAGCCCTTGTTGTATCAATTTTCCAATTTATTTGAATTTGATGAGGACGTAATTGTACAGCAATGGAAAATATTTAAATTTTCCAAACTCGATTTGAAAAGGGATATGGATATTGAAGATTTTTGGGAACAAGTTTCATACCATAAAGATGGAATGGGCGAACATTGTTTTAAGGATTTGACCAATTTGGTTTGTTATTAAATATAACATTGCCGCACAGCTCAGTAGCTGCTGAACGGCAATTTTCTGAATTAAATCTGATAAAAACGAAATTGAGAAATAAACTCTGCTTAAAAACTATTAATAACATAATGCTGGCCAAAGAACTGTGCACTATTACTTTTTGAAAAAGTAACTTTATTTTGAAACATTTTTTTTAGTTACCTACTTATTTAAAATGTTAATGAATGGTTATCTTTATTTTATTACTTATATTTATAAGCATACGTTTTGTTATTATAAATTAAAGTGAACTTGAAAAAATTTTTGCTTACTTTTTTTCAGTTTGCTTACTTTTTTGAATTTGTATGTTTACAAAAAAAAATTTTTCAGTGGCATCACTGCTGGTGGCCATACCGACCAACGAGCTAAAACACTCGTTCCACATGCCTTAGGACAAAAAGCTGTATTGAAGCAGAAAAAGCCTATTTTGAATAAAATAAATTGATTTTGCCAAAAACCATTTGTTCTGTTTTTTTTTAAGGTCCTGTTTTCTCTGGAACGCACCTGCTATATCCTCAAATACAGATAGACATCTCATCAAATGAAAAATTTTTGTATGACATATTATATAGAAACAGAAAAACGGACGAAGAGCTGGACAGAGATACAGACGGACATAACTAAATCAACTCAGCTCGTCATGCCGATGATTTATATCAGAGCCGCTCAAAATAATACGCAATTTATTTACCAACGCATACAATCACACATTTGATATCTGCCAGCGTATGATTGTGTGCGCGCGCTTGCTTAGTACACTGAGTGAAATCGTGCTATTTGGTTATTTTGTTATTAAAAATTTAGAAAAAAATAAAAAATTATGGTTTTTGATTAAAAAAGCAAATAAGAACAACAATAATTTTAAGTTAATTTTTTTTAACTTTCCATGATTTTTTCCATATCGACTTCAAGATCGTAAGTTTTGATTCTCATTAAGCCCTCTATATGCTTATTCGAAACTGAATTCCTGTATTTTGAGTGTATTTGTGACGCTGGCAGAATTAGCATCATAGCGTACATGCTTCGACTGCATTTGCTTGTCTATACTCTGAGTATAGGCATGAAAAAATGCGCATTGTTTTGAGCGGCTCTGATTTATATATACATATACTCTGTACGGTCTCTGACGCTTCCTTCTTGCTGTTACAAAATTTGTGGCAAATTTAAGATGTCCTGTTTAGGATATAAAAATAAACAGTTAGATTTTATAAAGCTGCAGTTGCAACACATCAACAATATTTTAATTGCAGCCGCCATTTCTGTTTGCCACTTTTCTGTTTAATTTCTATCGCGCTTTCTGTTTCAAAATGTATGGTACGGCCTTTTTGTCTTAATGAGGCAGATCAAAAATCAGAGCATGAATGGTTTATGGAACTACAATGATGTAATAAAGGCACCAAAAAAGGCAAAGAAAGAAATTTACAAAAAAAAAAGGCTAAAGAAAAACATAAATAAAATTTGACTAAATTTGTATAGGACATATTAAATTTTTTATCCATTTGAAAATGTTTTCAATCTAAAATGTTGATTAAAAGATTACTAAATTTTAGGCTCCTACTGCCAATTTAAAATACATCACATGCAAAGCACGCATTCGTCCGTTCATAATTTTTTACTCCTTCTTTTTAACTAACTTTCATCTTTAGATTTCAGGGACCGCTTGGTAACGTGATACTAGAGCCTGCCGTTTCAGTGAAGGCTGTATGCAATCAGTTTCTGAAATCCTTTGATGATCCTTTGTAAATTTTGTTGGCTTTATTATTACTCACATACCGTAAAGTTTAATTATATAACGCTCAGTGGCTAAGAATACAAATACAAAAAGTGATTTACGAAACAATTAACAGAATTTGTTTTAAGTTGCGGAATAAAAGATTTAAAAACGTTGCTTTTGTGACTTTTATTTATTTCAGCTTTACCATGAAATGCATACTTTTAGTGGTAACAATAATTAGCTACTGAAAATGTCTAAATATTTCTATTCACGGAACGAAAACGCGCTGACGATGACACTTAATATTGCAGTCGATATATAATCGATATTTATCGAAAAGACTTTTCTATAAACGTTCTACCACCGATCTCCGAATTTGACACAGACGAATTTTATTAGATGTATGGTTCCTTCAATAAATTATTAAATATTAGGCATTACCCGATACTATAGTTAGTTTGGTTCTCATAAGCTGCTGGAGCAAACTAAATCAAGTTAAGCAGCAATATTGCAAACATATAAAAAAAATGAGGCACGTAATCTTATGTAGCTATGGTAAAAGTATGACCACGCTCTGACTTATAACCCAGGAAGTACTTTGTTTAATTAAAACCAGTATAAAGTATAAAATGCTCAATTTTAATATTTAGTTTTACCGTTTCTTTACTCAACATTGTTTCAAAACTCGTTTTGGCAGCCAAAAAAGGTGTGTTCAGAAAGTGAAGTGCTGTAAAAAGCGCCAAAACAATAAATATATACTACACTTTGGTTCTACGTCATTGCATATTTTTTGTTTTAATACCACTTTTTATTCGCATTGCCGAACAGCTGTTGCTATATTAATACAATATATATATTAATACAACAATCTATTAAATTGCCATGTTATACAAAGAACGTTACAAATCGGCTTAGAGGGTGAAGTAATGGGGAACAAATTGTTACATATAAATACCTATACCTATGTCGGAAGGTAGGTAAAGGAGTCTGCGCTCACTATGTATTTTTTTATTTTTAAAATGAGAACTGTTCTTAGTTTAATATTCAGACACACAGCGAGAATACTATGTCCATTCTCCAAACTGAGTTTAACCCGTTTGCCATAGAACAACAATGGAAAATTTAGCGAAATATCATTATAACGGGTGATTTTTTTGAGGTTAGGATTTTCATGCATTAGTATTTGACAGATCACGTGGGATTTCAGACATGGTGTCAAAGAGAAAGATGCTCAGTATGCTTTGACATTTCATCATGAATAGACTTACTAACGAGCAACGCTTGCAAATCATTGAATTTTATTACCAAAATCAGTGTTCGGTTCGAAATGTGTTTCGCGCTTTACGTCCGACAAATTTTGTTCAGCGATGAGGCTCATTTCTGGTTGAATGGCTACGTAAATAAGCAAAATTGCCGCATTTGGGGTGAAGAGCAACCAGAAGCCGTTCAAGAACTGCCCATGCATCCCGAAAAATGCACTGTTTGGTGTGGTTTGTACGCTGGTGGAATCATTGGACCGTATTTTTTCAAAGATGCTGTTGGACGCAACGTTACGGTGAATGGCGATCGCTATCGTTCGATGCTAACAAACTTTTTGTTGCCAAAAATGGAAGAACTGAACTTGGTTGACATGTGGTTTCAACAAGATGGCGCTACATGCCACACAGCTCGCGATTCTATGGCCATTTTGAGGGAAAACTTCGGACACCAATTCAAGAAAATGGACCCGTAAGTTGGCCACCAAGATCATGCGATTTAACGCCTTTAGACTATTTTTTGTGGGGCTACGTCAAGTCTAAAGTCTACAGAAATAAGCCAGCAACTATTCCAGCTTTGGAAGACAACATTTCCGAAGAAATTCGGGCTATTCCGGCCGAAATGCTCGAAAAAGTTGCCCAAAATTGGACTTTCCGAATGGACCACCTAAGACGCAGCCGCGGTCAACATTTAAATGAAATTATCTTCAAAAAGTAAATGTCATGAACCAATCTAACGTTTCAAATAAAGAACCGATGAGATTTTGCAAATTTTATGCGTTTTTTTTCATAGAACAACAATGGAAAATTTAAAAAATATCGTTATACGTGTACGAGTATATGACGGAGAAATCTTTTACCACATCTAGTCGTTGGATAACGATATCGGAACGAAGCCAACACATCCTATAGAAATGAATAAAATTTAATTTAACTTTTCTGATCCCCTGCGGTTAGGGCGGACCCTCTTGGGGGAAACCGAATATACCCGTGGTAAGGCATGCCTGTCGTAAGAGGCGACTAAGATCCTGGCCACCAGTCCAGAGTTGTGTGGAAACTCAACTGGTCGTAGCTTCGGTTACAAGGTCATACCAAAGACTTTAACCTGGTACCACGGGGAGCAGTTAGCCCTTGGAGGTAACTCCAATCTGCTCATTGGGTTTGGCCTTTTGTGGAGATTCGTGTTGGTTGTGGTTAAAACCCAAATCGCTGGAAGAACTGACTCTGTCAGTTTGAATGTGGAGTTACATTGCAACCGGGTGCCGGACCCAAAGTACGGCAGAAGTTTTAGATGGGCCTCGAACCCTACCAAGGTGCTTAGTGTGTCCATGCCACACTGCTAATTGGTACTGAAAATACTTACCCAATTTTCAGGCCGCTGATCGACGCATTGTATTGATCCGTTGTGCTTCTGAGCACCGTGGAGTTAAGCTGTCGACAGCAGGATCACACGTTAAACACACTACACGTTAACTTTTCTGAATATAAAGATAGAGCGACAGCAAGTGGTGTATGCACAAGTGAGTCCAGGTAGTGAAAAAAGTTTTGTGCTGCAACTATGACTTTTAAGCCAGCTGATTAGCCCTGGATACTTTACACCTAAGGTTATTCACTTCAAGTACCTGCGATAAGCGCAATAGGACTTTTTGTTGATACCCATTTCAAACACCATTATAAGACTATTGAAAAAAATATTACATAGATCACTCGTTAAAAGATTCACATCCATATTGCATATTTTAAACCGCTTGACTCCTTTGTAATCTGTAGTATTGTCCCTAATTCTCTTGCAATGCCAAACTTTTCCATAAATTGTTGTTAAACGATTTCCTGAGTTATTTTTTAAATGCACTACTGTTAAAGTGACTAGAGTTTGACATTTTAATGCGGCTCCGAAGTTGTATCTTGCATGAATTAGTAGTAAATGAGTCAGAGCGTTTATTTGGTTTAGTGGCTGTATTAATTGCACTGTTTAACGGTTGTTCTACTTTTGCTTTGCTGTTTTAAGAAATGGTGCTATATAATATTTATTTTTTGTAACAAAAGTTAAACTTACTACACTTTTGTCATAAATCTTACAAATACCTTTGTTTTTGTAGGAGAAGATGCTCTTAAAACCAATTGTCGGTCCTTTCTATTTTTCTTATTGATGTCTTCTTCTTCTTAATTGGCGAAGACACCGCTTGCGCGATTATAGCCGAGTTAACAACCGCGCGCCAGCCGTTTCTTCTTTTCGCTACGTGGCGCTAATTGGATATTCAAGCGAAGCCAGGTCCTTCTCCAATTGGTCCCTCCAACGGAGTGGAGGTCTTCCTCTTCCTCTGTTTCCCCCGGCGGGTACTGCATCGAATACTTTCAGAGCTGGAGTGTTTTCATCCATCCGGACAACATGACCTATCCAGCGTAGCCGCTGTCTTTTAATTCGCTGAACTATGTCAATGTCGTATATATCTCGTTCAGCTCATCGTTCCATCGAATGCGATATTCGCCGTGGCCAACAAGCAAAGGACCATAAATCTTTTGCAGAATTTTTCTCTCGAAAACTCGTAACGTCGACTCATCCGTTGTTTACATAGTCCAAGCCTCTGCACCATATAGCAGGGCGGGAATTATGAGTGACTTATAGAGTTTGGTTTTTGTCTGTCGAGAGAGGACTTTGCTTCTCAATTGCCTACTCAGTCCGAAGTAGCACTTGTTGGCAAGAGTTATCCTGCGTTGGATTTCTAGGCTGACATTGTTGGTGGTGTTTACGCTGGTTCCAAGATAGACGAAATTATCTACGAGTGCGACGACTGTTTGTTTGATGACAGGAGATATTTCGTCTTGCCCTCTTTCACTACCAGACCCATTCGGTTTGCTTCCTTGTCCAGCCTGGAGAAAGCAAAACTAACGGCGCGGGTGTTGAGACCGATGATATCAATATCATCGGCATACGCCAGCGATTAAGTTCTGCAGCTCGAACTATTTTCTCCAGCAGCAGATTGAAAAAGTCGCACGATAGGGAGCCTTGTCTGAAACCTCGTTTGGTATCGAACGGCTCGGAGAGGTTCTTTCCGATCCTGACGGAGCTTTTGGTGCCGCTCAACGTCAGTTTGCACAGCCGTATCAGTATTGCGGGGATACCAAATTCAGACATCGCGGTATAAAGGCAGCTCCTTTTCGTGCTGTCGAAAGCAGCTTTGAAATCGACGAGGAGGTGGTGTGTGTCGATTCGCCTTTCACGGGTCTTTTCCAAGATTTGGCATATGGTGACTATCTGGTCGGTTGTTGATTTGCCAGGTCTAAAGCCACACTGATAAGGTCCAATCAGTTCGTTGACGGTGGGCTTTAATCTTTCACACAATGCACTCGATAGAACCTTATATGCGATGTTGAGGAGGCTAATCCCACGGTAGTTGGCGCAGATTGTGAGGTCTCCTTTTTTATGGACTGGGCATAGCACATTTAAATTCCAGTCGTTGGGCATGCTTTCCTCCGACCATATTTTAAAAAGAAGCTGATGCATGCTCCTTATCAGTTCTTCGCCGCCGTGTTTGAATAGCTCGGCCGGCAATCCATCGGCCCCTGCCGCTTTGTTGTTCTTCAGGCGGGTAATTGCTATTCGAACTTCTTCATGGTCGGGTAATGGAACGTCTGCTCCATCGTCATCGATTGGGGAATCGGGTTCGCCTTCTCCCGGTGTTGTGGTTTCACTGCCATTTAGCAGGCTGGAGAATGTTCCCTCCATAATTTAAGTATGCTCTGGGCATCGGTAACTAGATCACCTTTGGGGGTTCTACAAGAGTATGCTCCGGTCTTGAAACCTTCTGTAAGCCGCCGCATTTTTTCTTAGAATTTTCGAGCATTACCCCTGTCGGCCAGATTATCAAGCTCTTCGTACTCACGCATTTCGGCCTCATTCTTTTTCTGTCTGCAAATGCGTCTCGCTTCCCTCTTCAACTCTCGGTATCTATCCCATCCCGCACGTGTTGTGGACGATCGTAACGTTGCGAGGTAAGCAGCCTGTTTTTTCTCCGCTGCGACACGGCTCTCCTCGTCGTACCAGCTGTTCTTTTGCACTTTCCGAAAACCAATGGTTTCGGTTGCAGTTGTACGTAAGCGGTTTGAAATGCCGTCCCACAGTTCCCTTATACCGAGTTGTTGACGAGTGCTCTCAGAGAGCAGGAGTGCAAGCCGAGTAGAAAATCGTTCGGCTGTCTGTTGTAATTGCAGCATCTCGACGTCGAAACTTCCTTGTGTTTGTTGGCGTGCGTTTTTTGCTGCACAGAGGCGGGTGCGAATTTTGGCTGCAACAATATAGTGGTCCGAGTCGATATTAAGACCTCGGAGCGCACGCGCATCTAAAACACTAGAGACGTGTCTTCCGTCTACCACAACATGATCGATCTGGTTGGTGGTTTTTCGATCCGGAGACAGCCAGGTAGCTTGATGTATCTTCTTATGCTGGAATCTAGTACTACAGATAACCATATTTCGGGCCCCGGCGAAGTCGATCAGCCTCAACCCATTTGGGGATGTTTCTTCGTGGAAACTGAATTTACCGACCGTAGTGCCAAAGATACTTTCTTTGCTCACCCTGGCGTTGAAGTCGCCAAGCGCGATTTCGACATTGTGGCGGGGGCATCTTTCATGAGTGCGCTCCACGCACTCATAAAAGGCATCGTTGGTCACATCGTGCTCCTCTTCCGTCGGGGCGTGGGCGCAAATCAGCGATATGTTTAAGAACCTCGCTTTAATGCGGATTGTGGCTAGACGTTCATTTACCGCAGTGAATGATAGTACTCGGCGACGGAGTCTCTCTCCCACCACGAATCCAACACCAAACTTGCGCTCCTTTATATGGCCACTGTACTAAATGTCACAAGGACCTACTTGTCTCTGTCCTTGTCCCGCATTTCTTGGACGGCGGTGATGTCAGCCTTTATTTTCACGAGGACATCAACCAGCTGAGTAGCGGCACCTTCCCAATTAAGGGACCGAAAATTCCAGGTGCATGCCCTCAATTCGTAGTCCTTATTTCGTTTGCCATGGTCGTCATCAAAAGGGGGTCTCTCATCCGAGGCTTGTTGTTCCTTTTCATTGAGGGTGTTTTTTTACGTGGCGGGTCCCAAACCCAGCGCACAACCCTATGCAGGGGATGTTTCGCCTTCAAACGGATGTTCTTAAGCTACCCAGAGGATACTTGGTCAAAGACCGGAAGTCGTGAGCTGCTTGAGTCATATGTAAAAGAATCATTTCTGGCCACTCCCAAGTGAATGGCGATCAGAGAACTTTCCTCACTTGCGTGAACTTCTACACATGACTCCATCCTGATCTCAGTCAGTGAAATATATGAGTTCAATTTATTATATTTATAAGTTTTCTTATTATTGTGCTGAAGTACAAGAGGCATATAAAAACATTAGTAACATAATGTAGACATAATACATTTTTATGCAAAAGACATTAAATAAAAAAAATTATGTAATTGCAAATAAAAAGACATTCGATAATTTTTAAAGATTTAAAATTGGTTTAATATGCGGCAAGTCATTAAATTTTCGCTTTCCAGTTAAAATTTTACTCATTTAAAATTTTACGAGAATGAGTGCAACACTGAACATCAACGAATTAAGAAAGAAAATTAAAGAAAGGACTTGATTTAAATTATAAAAGTTTCTTGAACAATGTCGCCATTGCGCAGAGAGCAGTTCTTGTTGCCTTTGTAATTGCAGAAAATATCAAATATTGTAGCTGGAATGGAAATGCCTAGTAATGTGAGACCGAGCGTAAAGGTCAGTGAGAGAGATGAGAAAGCAACCAGTTTTATTTATCAATTTAATTTTAAATGTGATTTTGTTGACATATCCTTAGTCATATTTGTACGAAAATAAACACCTACTCTGAAATGTAAAATTAGGACAACACGGCTTAAAAAAAAAAAAATATTTAATTGGTGCTAACATAGGTTGGGTTAGGCAAAACGGAAGTTAATAATATTGTAGAGGTCATCACAAGGCACCTTTCTTTAAGATTCCTGCTTCCGGAAGTGGAAAAAAAGATTCGGCTGAATGAAGAACATGCGCGGACAATTAAAAAACTTTAGAACAACCGAAGGAGAAGGGATATCTTTCATATACTACATATAATGATTTTCATTAGTCCAGCTCGAAATTGGTATTTCTCGTCATTCAGTTGATGTTTTCCTCATAGACCTGTTTTATTAAATTTAGCCTTGATAAAATTTAGATGTATTATATCTCATTGGAGTTAAATTTTCAACTTTGAATTATCAAACCTCAGAAGGGACTTGCAAGGTGGGGTCCAAAGTAAACAGGAAAAAAATGAAAAAAATGGTTTTTTCGACAAAATCTATATATTTTATTCAAAATAGTCTCCTTCTGTTTCAATACAGCTTTTCGCACGGTCCAAAAGCGGTATGGCCACCAGTATGCCGGTGCAAGCCTTTTGAATGGCCTCTACGTCTGAATAACGCTTTCTTTTCATGGGCAAATGCATTCTTCCGAAAAGGAAGAAGTCGCACGGTGGCATATCAGATGAACACGGGGAGTGGTTAATGGTTAAAATGTGATTTTTGGTCAAATAATCGGTCACAAGCGTCGATCGATGAGAGCAATTTTTAGTCGTCAGTAAATTTGTAAAAAAAACACTCGAAAAGAAAAAAGTTTATATAGCTTTTGCTTTCTCTTTGCTTCGGTGGACTTAATATTTATATGGACACGTGCATATAGACATATCTGAATAAAGGTAAACAATAATAGCCAACAAAAAGCAATTTAAACCACAAAAACTACCACACTGCCACCTAAAGTTGCATGAAGCTCTTTGCTTATGTTACAACAATTCGAAGAAGATGCTCTTACCGCTCTGTGGTAGCTAACCAATTCTTATTATTCTACCTTCAACATTACTTGTAACATATTTTTAATCTCCACACTTTTACTACTGCAATTTTATCTAGCTATTAGCAATCTAATTCTATCAAAAAAATGCTAATCACCGCATAGCATGAAAGCTAATGTCAATGTGCATATAATATATACATATGTTGTAAATGGATGAATATTGAAAATATTCCCTTTTTGTTGCAGCTTAAGTGAACCCCCATGCTAGTTAAGGCCAAAGATGTGTAAAAAAAAATTGTAACAAGTAAATGCAAAAAAAAAGAATTGCAATCACAATACATTGAACTATAGTCGGTCGCAGGAAAGCACATTCTTTGCAAACCTGGTTTAACGTTACAAAAGTCGTCTGCGGAAATAGTTTTGCGATAACAGTAAAATCTGCATAAAAATCACTTTGTCTAAGCTTGAGCTGCTCACATACATAAAATACAGGATGCAAGGGGTTGGATGTTCATTTCGCAGATTGAAAGAATGCGAAGACTTTCATATGACTACAGAGTTATGACCAAAGACGCGACCGATAAAGAGTAATCAATTGTATATTCTTCTTCTTTAATTTTTCTTCTACGCTACGGTTCTTAAGTTAGTTTGCCCAAGTTGAAATCCCTACTCCACTGATTATTTTACGGTATTTGAATACTTAAAATTATTCCGTCTGATTTTTAGCAAAGAAATTCACCTGTTTTTTTATTCATTTGCATCTGAGTAAATTAAGTTGATGTACGTGTTGAAGTTAAATGCGGTTTTTAAGAGAAAAACAAAAATAGAAGAAGTAGGTACCAAAAGGAATCAAACGGAAATGTTGAGAGCGCAAAAAAGTTCTCGTGACTACAGAGTTAATACATCAGCAAAACGCGGTTACTTTTTTATTTGCACCTATTTCGATTCCTTCTTATCTATAAAAATCCTCTTAATAATAAGAAAATTTATTAAAAATTAATTTAAAATTTCAACCCATTTCAATTTTTTTTATTTCTTGTTAGTTTTGCTTGTGTGTTCTGCATGTATTTACGAGGACCAATTATGATTCATTCTTTGCTCTGCAATCACAAAAGCCACTGGATAATTACTAAAATGAAGAAAACTTGTATTTCGTTCCTATTATTCTTATTAAATTTTCAACCAAACATATTAATCACATGACCGCTTTAAAAACGCGTTTTAAGGTCCCTTTGAATTCACGAGTTCCAAACAATGTCTTGTCACTTTAAATAAACATAAATTTTATCCATACAAACATGTTATAAATATGTCCGCGTTACGGTGAATTCAATATCTGTCCTGCTCAACAAGCAGGGAAAAGTATATGCCGATTACACTGTGGAACATTTTTGGGAGTATTGTCTGGGGGGTGAGAAATTCCAAGTCAGGGTGATGGTACTAGGACAGTATAGTAAAACCCTCAAAGGGTTTGGCGTTCGTATGTGTCAGTTTTTTTATGACCCTTTAAATTTTTTCCTTATCTTGATGTTTTTTCGCGAACCACTTGGCCGATTTTGATGAAAAAAATTTAGAAAAATTAAGAATTACAATTTCTATTTGTTTTTATTTGTAAGGGTAAGCACTAAAAGAAAAATTAAAGGTGTCGATAAGTGAAACAAAAGCTTAAGACAACAAAACATGCCTTTAAGGAAAAAGATTTTATACTTTTATGCAACCAAGCAGTAAGACATTTGACTTTTTCACAAAGTTCATATGTGAAAGCATAGTTGACCCTTCAGTCAATGTATTTGTGCTAATGGAAAAATCTAAGTATGTCCAGACATACAAATACGATATACCTATAAGTATTAGTCGATCAGTAAGAGCACAAACAAGGTGGAAGCAAAACTTATAACCTTACACTTGTTCACAATCCTTGTTATCAATGCACTTCAAAAAGTGACATTTATTATCTGCCCAAGTACATTGTAGAAGTGCAGCAATATACATATAGTACATATTATTAGAGCGGGTCGATTTTTATACTCTTGCAATTGATAGCTACAGAATTTTGTTCACCCAATAGTTATATCGCCTAAAGCTAACCGAGTTAGATATACAAATATCGAGTGACTTACTGTCTGTCCGTCCGTCCGTTTATTTGTCAGTCTGTCCATTTTTTCGAGACATAACTTCAGTGAGATGGAGCTTAAGCGGTCAGTAGGTAATCTTTTCTCAATTTGTTTTTTTTTTTTTTGCATTTTCTGTTCCCATATACCCTTAGAATTAATGTAGAAACCCACGTTAGCATTGAAGGTTTCGAAAAAGGCCCAAAAATAATTATACCGCTCGACGTTCGGAGCGCTCGGAGTGCACACCTGGTACAGTACACACCAGTACCTCAAACTTTAAACGCGTTTTTCTTTTTCTCAAAACATACTATTTTAAACTGGCGGGCATAATTCCGGTCGAACTACTCAACCGATTTTCTTAATTTTTTAAATGTGCACCAAACATCTGGCTATCGCCCCTATGCTTTTTATAATTCATTGACAATGTTATGAAAAAATTTATGTAAAAACAACATGGGGAAAAATAAAAAACAAACAAAAAAACCTTAATTACTTTTATATTTTTCGACGTTTTTTTATGATTCTAGTAGGGACGATAACCATTCACGTACTTTTCAAGAATAAATTAAGCTTTTGTGTTTCAGATGATCCAAACCTCATCACCCAGCCATTTCTACGACAGACGCCATCAAAAAATTCCGAAAAAATGTGTTTATACACTCCACGATATACCTCATGATATGTGAAAAAAGTTCTATTGTAAAATAAAAATTTCTATAAAAAAAAGTAAAAACAAACAGGCCAGATTACCCTACTGACCCCTTAATGAAATTTTGTGCATATGTTTCTTGGTATCCAAGCAGTTGGTAGGGCAAATGGGCAGAATAGGACCATTGCTACGCCCACAAAACGCCAATAATTAAAAACTTATAAGGTTCTATAATGAAGCTCTATAATAAGGTACAAAACTGTTATTTAGTACAACGGATTACATTAGGGGAAGCATCTATGGTTGAAACAATTTTTACAACTTGGCGTTGCCGCGCCCATTCAAAGCTTTAATTTACATATCCCTTTAAGTGATTATATACTGCAGTTAGAATTTTCAAAAAACCGGTTTTGCTATTTTATTATCTTATTTATTTCTTCAATTTAAGTCCGAAATTTTGGTCAAAAAGTCAAAAATCGATTTTTTTTTAGAAACCGCCATTTTAACGCTTTTATCGGCTTTCTAACTGTATATAACCCCTTAACCGTTCAAATTAAAATTTGGTAAGGGAAAATCTTCTGAATTCGAAATCCTTTGCATTAGAATTTTCAAACATCCAGTTGACTTACTCCGTATATATTGATTATGGTATCTGAGATGCTTTAATGAAACTCAATGTTTATTTTCATGTCTTCTCACATAATAATATAATAAAGTTTTTGAATAAAGAGCTTTACATTGGTTTGGTCATAGTGTCGGATGCCTAAATAACCAATAAAATTTAAATTTTAAGGAGTAAAGAACTTGTTTTAAATCGCTGTTTTAATGCGCTCCCTGAGGTGACATTTATTTTGCCGGAAGTATATGTATTGTACGTAAATATGTATATGTATACATGTATACATATGAGTGCAGCGATTTTTCGCACATTTATATCTAAGTTTCTTTCCTGTTTACCCTTTGAATTCACTATCCTGGGATTTTTACTTTAAAGACAAAAAGTTGTTATAATAGCTTTCGATATTAAAAGTAGATTAAGGGACTACTACTTTTTATTCACTTGGTAGTAGAAAGAGTACGGGCTTCTTGTGAGGTAAGTAATACGTGTAGCATAAGTTATTAATCGCACGAATATACCTACACCGCATTTACTTAATATTGCGTGAGATACTATAAGGTACTGCGGGTCAATTATATGTGAATGATTTATATAATTCTTTATTATACGGTCAGATTATACAAGTATAGTATATACGCATGTTAAATATACGTAAAACTGTTATTATTATTCTATTTAAGGCCTTCGAATTTAATTCAGAAATTGAATTGAATATTTTATTAAAAGAAACATTAACTAAATATGTATTTTACCGCTTACTATTTAAAATGTATTATTATATGCACATGAGTTAGTACACAGATATAAATACAATATATCAAGACATACATTATACTAAAACTATTTAATGTCCTTTCATAAACTCATCAAATATAGTTTTTATTTTAGTACGTACTTTTGCTTGCAATAACATTGGAAATATAAAAAAAATCACTTACCACAAAATATTGTACTAGTCATCAAATAAATTGAGCAAAGAATGCACAGGAAACCGAAGCTGTTATGATATTGTACTTAGTTTTGAGTTTTAATCAAAAGTTAATTTCTAAAACATTTTTATTTTATTATTGAAAAAAAAAAACGAATTGCTGGTAGCATAAAGTTTTATTCGCAATTTAAACTGGTAATGTAAAAACAAATTTTATGACCGAAAACGAACATGAATTGTTTAAAGTGAAAGCAGTATTTATTTGAATGTAGCTCAAAAGCAGGTAGGCTGAATACTTGTAGATGATTTCTTTAAAAACTGTAACTATATCAGCCATCATTTTCCCTTTACGGGTAAGGTTTGAGTTATCAAATATTTTACAACATGATTTAAGTTACATGACTTCTTTATTTATTTGTACCTAAAACGTCACCTTCTATACCCAAATGGCAGCTTATGCTTCCTTTAGGTATAAGTGTGAGTATAAGTATAAATATAATCATAAATATATGTATAAGCATAAGTATAAATGTAAGCATAAGTATAAGTATAAGTATAAGTATAAGTATAAGTATAAGCATAAGTATAAGTACAAATATAACTATAAGTATAAGTATAAGTATAAAGTAACTTATGTATATGTCTGTTATATTATTTTATCAAGTAAATCATTAATAATGGAGGATGGAGTCATGTGTAGAAGTTCACGCAAGTGAGGAAAGTTCTCTGATCGCCATTCACTTGGGAGTGGTCAGAAACGATTCTTTCACATATGAAGCAGCTAACGACTTCCGGTCTTTGACCAAGTATTCTCTGGGTAGCCTAAGAACATCCGTTTGAAGGCGAGCTAAAGTGAGAAGGCGAAACATCCCCTGCATAGGGTTGTACGCTGGGTTTGGGACCCGCCACGTAAAAAACAACCCCAATGAAAAGGAAAAAACAGACTCGGATGAGAGACCCCCCTTTTGATGACGACCATGGCAAACGAAATAAGGACTACGATTTGAGGGCATGCACCTGGAATGTCCGGTCCCTTAATTGGGAAGGTGCCGTTGCCCAGCTGGTAGATGTCCTCGTAAAGATAAAGGCTGACATCACCGCCGTCCAAGAAATGCGATGGACGGGACAAGGACAGAGACGAGTAGGTCCTTGTGACATATACTACAGTGGCCATATAAAGGAGCGCAAGTTTGGTGTTGGATTCGTGGTGGGAGAGAGACTCCGTCGCCGAATACTATCATTCACTGCGGTAAATGAACGTCTAGCCACAATCCGCATTAAAGCGAGGTTCTTAAACATATCGCTGATTTGCGCCCACGCCCCGACGGAAGAGGAGCACGATGTGACCAACGATGCCTTTTATGAGTGCTTGGAGCGCACTTATGAAAGATACCCTCGCCACGATGTCAAAATCGTGCTTGGCGACTTCAACGCCAGGGTGAGCAAAGAAGGTATCTTTGGCACTACGGTCGGTAAATTCAGCCTCCACGAGGAAACATCCCCAAATGGGTTGCGGCTGATCGACTTCGCCGGGGCCCGAAATATGGTTATCTGTAGTACTAGATTCCAGCATAAGAAGATACATCAAGCTACCTGGCTGTCTCCGGATCGAAAAACCACCAACCAGATCGATCATGTTGTGATAGACGGAAGACACGTCTCCAGTGTTTTAGATGTGCGTGCGCTCCGAGGTCCTAACATCGACTCGAACCACTATATTGTTGCAGCCAAAATTCGCACGCCAACAAACACAAGGGAATTTCGACGTCGAGATGCTGCAATCACAACAGACAGCCGAACGATTTTCTACTCGGCTTGCACTCCTGCTCTCTGAGAGCACTCGTCAACAACTCGATATAAGGGAACTGTGGGACGGCATTTCAAACTCCTTACGTACAGCTGCAACCGAAACCATTGGTTTTCGGAAAGTGCAAAAGAACAGCTGGTACGACGAGGAGTGCCGTGTCGCAGCGGAGAGAAAACAGGCTGCCTACCTCGCAACGTTACGATCGACCACAACACGTGCGGGATGGGATAGATACCGAGAGTTGAAGAGGGAAGCGAGACGCATTTGTAGACAGAAAAAGAAAGAGGCCGAAATGCGTGAGTACGAAGAGCTTGATAAGCTGGCCGACAGGGGTAATGCTCGAAAATTCTACGAAAAGATGCGGCGGCTTACAGAAGGTTTCAAGACCGGAGCATACTCTTGTAGAACCCCCAAAGGTGATCTAGTTACCGATGCCCAGAGCATACTTAAATTATGGAGGGAACATTCTCCAGCCTGCTAAATGGCAGTGAAACCACAACACCGGGAGAAGGCGAACCCGATTCCCCAATCGATGACGATGGAGCAGACGTTCCATTACCCGACCATGAAGAAGTTCGAATAGCAATTACCCGCCTGAAGAACAACAAAGCGGCGGGGGCCGATAGATTGCCGGCCGAGCTATTCAAACACGGCGGCGAAGAACTGATAAGGATCATGCATCAGCTTCTTTGTAAAATATGGTCGGTTGAAAGCATGCCCAACGATTGGAATTTAAGTGTGCTATGCCCAATCCATAAAAAAGGAGACTCCACAATCTGCGGCAACTACCGTGGGATAAGCCTCCTCAACATCGCCTATAAGGTTCTATCGAGCGTATTGTGTGAAAGATTAAAGCCCACCGTCAACAAACTGATTGGACCTTATCAGAGTGGCTTCAGCCCTGGTAAATCAACAACCGACCAGATATTCACCATGAGCCAAATCTTGGAAAAGACCCGTGAAAGGAGAGTCGACACTCACCACCTATTCGTCGATTTCAAAGCTGCTTTCGACAGCACGAAAAAGAGCTGCCTTTATGCCGCGATGTCTGAATTTTGTATCCCCGCAAAACTAATACGGCTGTGTAAACTGACGTTGAGCAACACGAAAAGCTCCGTCAGGATCGGGAAGGACCTCTCCGAGCCGTTCGATACCAAACGAGGTTTCAGACAAGGCGATTCCCTATCGTGCGACTTTTTCAATCTGCTGCTGGAGAAAATTATTCAAGCTGCAGAACTGAATCGAGCAGGTACAATCTTTTATAAGAGTGTACAGCTGCTGGCGTATGCCGATGATATTGATATCATCGGTCTCAACACCCACGCCGTTAGTTCTGCTTTCTCCAGACTGAACAAGGAAGCAACGCAAATGGGTCTGGCAGTGAACGAGGGCAAGACGAAATATCTCCTGTCATCAAACAAACAGTCGCCGCACTCGCGACTTGGCTCCCACGTCACTGTTGACAGTCATAACTTTGAAGTTGTAGATAATTTCGTCTATCTTGGAACCAGCTTAAACACCACCAACAATGTCAGTCTGGAAATCCAACGCAGGATTACTCTTGCCAACAGGTGCTACTTCGGACTGAGTGGGCAATTGAAAGGTAAAGTCCTCTCTCGACGAACAAAAGCCAAACTCTATAAGTCGCTCATAATTCCCGTCCTGCTATACGGTGCATAGGCTTGGACGATGACAACAACCGATGAGTCGACGTTGCGAGTTTTCGAGAGAAAAGTTCTGCGAAAGATTTATGGTCCTTTGCGCGTTGGCCACGGCGAATATCGTATTCGATGGAACGATGAGCTGTACGAGATATATACGACATTGACATAGTTCAGCGAATTAAAAGACAGCGGCTACGCTGGCTAGGTCATGTTGTCCGGATAGATGAAAACACTCCAGCTCTGAAAGTATTCGACGCAGTACCCGCCGCGGGAAGCAGAGGAAGAGGAAGACCTCCACTCTGGTGGAAGGACCAAGTGGAGAAGGACCTGGCCTCGCTTGGAATATCCAATTGGCGCCACGTAGCGAAGAGAAGAAACGACTGGCGCGCGGTTGTTAACTCGGTTATAATCGCGTAAGCGGTGTCTACGCCAGTAAAGAAGAAGAAGAAATCAATAATGCTTGCAAAATAAAATGTAACTCAATATGTGAAATTTATGAAAAAATTGTCATTTCATTTGATCAAGAATATTGATATGAAATTGCATTTTAATTAATTTGAGAAGAATTGAAAATATATAAAGGAACAGCACTTGAAATATTTTATTCACTTCTTTTTCCATAAGCAAACCCATAGATTAGATTTGCGTGATCGCTTCACATTTCACCTCCCCTTGCTTAATCTATTCATTTAGTTGTATTTTAAATTATAAAATATACAACGTGATTAAATATGAGTCAAGCTGTAAAGAAGAAACAAAAAAGCCAGTAAAGTGCGATTGTTGAAAGTCAAAAATAGCAATTAATGTCAAATTTCTTAATCTTAGCCCCCAACTGTATTACATGTAACCTACTAACCTTGAAGTATGCCTCATAGACATTACGGTCTGAACTTTTATAAAGCTACTTGGTGGAAAAATGCTTAATTACTCAAAAGCTTAGACATATATTGATACCTTTCTACAAGTATAAGCAATAAACTAGTTGACCTTCTACCTATAAGAATGGTCTGACTACTGCCGCTACATACTGGCGTGTTCATGCACACTAAGCTTGACCATGTCGAAGGTATGTCAGTATGAAGTAATAAGGGCACATCAAAGAGCTGGTCGACCACTTGCTTGAAAAAGGAATACCGGCAAACTTAATAAAGGCATAATGCATTTACACCATATGGATATAAACATGTATCCAGGTGTGTATATGTATGCTACAGAAGACCCATAGAAATTTTAGCCCACTGAGCAAAAACCTTTGGCAAAACAACTATACTCACCTCCTCCCAACAGCAGAAAAGTGGATCATGGGCCAGAACCCTTTGGGAAATTAAGGTCAGCACAACACATCACTCCTTAATCCACTCTTCGCTTTCACACTAGTATTCTCTACACTTTCTCCCTCATATTTTCATTGTGGCTCTGTACCTTAGTCCGTTGATTGTTTTAGAGTCTTTCGCGTATTTTAGTAGATTAGTTTAAGTATTGTGGCATACTTCAACCACTAGTGTGTGTTCACTTAGCTAATGGATAAAAGTGCTCATGTGAAGTAAATATACATATATTATATGTATGTACATATAAATCTATAGGTTATTTTTCCTTGGAAAAAATATAACAGAGTTAGTTAAGCCGAAACATGAGGGCAATAGTATTGTTCTCCAAAATAATTGCTTAAGATGAACTTATAATTTAAGAAGTACTTAAGGGAAACGGCATTACACTGGTTATGTGTATCTAGTGGTTGAATAGGATTTTGAAAAGTATGAGGTTAAGTCAGGGGTTTAATTTGTAAGCTTAATTTTATTAATATTTCTTGTCATTGCTTTGCAAGAAGCATGCGTATTTCGACTGCACGATTCAAACATATTGGAAATATGGAACAGTAAGAAATTGTTTTGCAAAATGCTAATTATAAGTGCTGAACGCATATACATAGTGCGACAGACTTCAAGCGACATTTGTCAAATATTAAAATACACACGTTCTTAAGGACATAGTTCTTTAGACAGCTGCATGACTACACGACTACAGGCCGACAGTTGTCGCTTTCGCTAACTTAAAAATATACTTAAATTTGCCGACGACAGTAAAGTTGACAGTAGAGATGAGTGATGCCACTCATATGTAAAATGAAAAATTATTCAAAGCTCTAACAAACATGACGTTATTTTACAAATTAAAGCATAAAATAGCTTTGTTATATCATTTGTAATAACAATTGATAATTTAAAACAAATAAATTTACCTATTTACTTATTTTTTGCATAAAAAATTTCACTTGAACAAAATATTAAAATTTCATTGAAGTGAAAGGTATTAGTATGGCCATAACGAAAATGTGTACATGCAAAATGGACAGCTGTGTTGTTTTGTGTACATGTTGGCCATTGTTATGTCGCTGTCTTCTTTCAAATGTTCATATAGGAGGATTAACGACGCCATATACAGTTCACTGTCGTTCTGCCATGTCGTGTCGCTCTCTATGTGTTCAGCACTTAAACTTGCACTATGTTGCTACTGAGTATACTAATTTTGTTGTTGTACGTATCCGTCAAAATATATCGAGATAGATATAGGGTTATTTATATATATACGACACTAGTTGAAGTCTATCCATCCATCATTAACAAGATGCAATTTGAGTAAAAATTATGCTTCCGACATCTGTGCCGCAAGAAAAGCATGAGCGCATAGCGCATGGATGTGCTATACGCTTTAGTAGCGGTAGGGGGACAAAAAATTCAATACATTTGGAATGGTATGAATGAACAAGAATTTTTTTTTTCAGATCATTAAAGATGAATATTTTCCCCGTTGCGTCACATACTTTTTCGTTTTTTTAGCGTGAAAAACACATGAAAAATTTCAATTGTTTAACAAAAAATTATTTAATATATTATAATTTAAACAAATGGAATGTAAAAAATATCTATAATGTAGATATGCGAATGCGCTAATGCTTTTCTTGCAGCACAGATGTCGTGAGCTAACGAGCGTACTGCGCAACGATGGATGTGCCATAGGTTTTAAGTGCGGTAGGGAGACAAAAAATTCTATATCTTTGGAAAGGTATGAATGAACAAATTTTTTTTTGCAGATTTTTAAAGCGGAATATTTGCTGCGTTGTGTCACATACTTTTCGATTTTTTTAGCGTGAAGAACACTTTAAAAATTTCAATTGTTTAACAAAAAATTATGTAAAATATTATTATTTAAACAAATGGATCGTCAAAAAAATCTATAATATAGCACGACTATTTTTCTTTGACTCGACAAAATTTCATTGATTTATCTCTGGTAATTTATGAGAAAAACATTTTACAATTTTATCATGCTCTAAATTTCAACCTTCAATAACTTTAACAAACTAAAGAAATTTGACGAAATATTGATACGAGGGCTGCTATATATATTTCTGGCCTAATAATGAAAATAGGAATATTTATCAACGAAAATGGTTTTATTGTTTTTAAAATATTCTCCATCAAGATTCATACACTTCTGCATGCGCTCAAACCAATTTTCGAAGCACTTTTTCCACTCCGATTGAGACACCTCCAAAACATGGTTTTTGTATGCTTCAACAGCATCTTCTGGCGGCGAAAATCGTTGACCACGCATTATTTCCTTGATGTGTGGGAATAAAAAGAAGTCATTGGGTGTCAAGTTGGGCTGTACGGCGGATGACCCATCAATTCGACGTTTTGGCCGGTCAAAAAGGCGCTGGTTTGAGCCAATGTATGAGAGCTCGCTTTGTCATAGTGCATAATGATTCGCCTTCTCCTGTTCGTTTTTCGAATTTCTCCGAAGACTACAGGTAACTGGTGGTGTACCACTCATAATTGACCGTCCTACGTTGCTCAAGCAGAACAGTCGCCACATGACCAGTTTTGCCGAAGAAACAGGCGACCATTTGTTTCGAAGTGCTTCTTCCACGAACAACTTTCGTTGGATTTGGCTCGTCTTGGAAGACCCACACGGTCGATTGCTGTTTTGTTTCGAGCTGATACGCATAGATCCATCATGCGTTACCTGTGACGATCTTATAAACATCTTTTGAAGCACCGCGGTCGTATTTTTTCAGCATTTCTTTACGCCAATTCACACGAGCCTTTTTTTGAACGATTGTCAAATTGTGTGGGATTCAACGAGAACAAACCTATTTTACGGCCAGGTGTTCATGCAATATCGAATGTATGCTGGTGGGAGAAATGAATAGGCATGCCTCTATATGAAGGTATGTTACATGACGGCCTTGCATTATCTGTTCACGTACGGCATCGATGTTTCCTGGCACAACGGCTGATTTTGGACGACCTTCATGGAACTCGTCTTTGAGCGAGCGTCGGCCACGATTGAATTCGTTGTACCAGTTTTTCACAGTGCTATAGGATGGTGCTTCATAGCCATACAAAGAGTTTACTTCATCGATGTACTCTTGTCGTGATAATCCACGTCGAAAGTTGTGAAAAATGATCGCACGAAAATGTTCACGACTTAATTACATTCAGATCAGATGAATTTTTTAATTCCCTGTAAATAAAACGATTCACGATTAAATGACAAAACTGAGTGATATCATGCTAAAAAATGTCAAACTTTCCAATGGAAATGTCAGATTGCACCTGGCAACACTTAGTGTTGCCTAGGCCAGAAATATATATAGCAGCCCTCGTATCACTGGGTATATCCTACTATTTCGAAATTTTCGTGATTTTCGTTTTTCTAACAAGCTTTATGCCGAATATCTCGATCAGTGTATGAGTTATAACTAGTATATGTATATATAAAATTTCTTGGATTTAGATCCTCTGGTTGACATTTTGTACCTTAAATTATTTCCGTGTGGCACGACAATGGTTCGCTCGCTTTCGTTCTGGAAATTTTGATGTAAAAGATGCACTTCGCCCTGGTCGACCTATTGTTGAAAAAATCGATGGAAATATTGAAAAGATTGACCAGGACCATCATATAAGCAGCCATGTAATTCCTATGAACTTAATATTTATGACCAAACGGTTTTAAACCATTTAAAAAATGCTGGCTACAAAAAGAGTTTCAATGTTTGTGTACGAATACCAAATGAATTTTCGGTGAAAAATTTAATGGACCGAATTAACATCTGCGATTCTTTGCTGAAACGAAATGAAATCGAACCATTTCTGAAGCGAATGGTAACAGGAAAGAAAAAGTGAATCAAATACGACAATAATGTGCGAAGAAGATCATGGTCCAAGCGTGGTGAAGCGGAACAAATGGTTGCACGGCCAGGATTAACGCCTGGAAAGGTAATGCTGAGAGTGGGATTAGAAAGGAATCATCCGCTATGAGCTGCTACAGCATGGTCGAACGATTGATTTTGCTGTAAACAGCCGATGAGATTGAAGCAAGCAATTGAAAAAAACGGTCAGAACTGATCAACAGAAAAAGGTTCGTCTTCCATCAAAACAACGCTAGATCACACAAATTTTTGATGAATCGGGAAACTGGGAAAGCTTGGCTCGGAAGTTTTGACGCATCCACCATGTAGCCTTGATATTGCGCCATTGGACTACCCTTTGTTTCGGTCAATGCAGAACTCCCTTAATAGAGAAAGTTGGCTTCAAGCCTGTGAAAATTACTTGTCGCCGAGAAACCAGAAAAGTTTTACACTGATGGAATCTAGCGGAAAAATTGAAAAAAGTGGTCGAACAAAATGGTAAATATTTGCTTAATTAAAGTTCATTTTAAGTATACAGTGGCGGACAAAAGTCTACATTAAACCCCATGTTTTCTTCGATGTGAGAGTACAAAAAACTTTTTAGAAAAATGTGTTGATAACAGTTTTATTCTAATATCTATTATAATAACAATTAACTAAAAAAAAATCATATTTAACATAAAACAACAAATTTATGGAAGAAAAAAAACTCAAAAATTTGCTTTGACAAAACGTCTACATACAGTTCTAATCTCCTACTTTGTACATTGCAATATTAACAGTAAGGTAACGTTAGCCTTTTTCTTTTATTTCAATATGTTTATTGTTTGATATTTATTGAATTTAGTTGTGGTTTAAACATTTCAATAGCTAAAATGGCTCCGCGAAAATGAAATATCAATTGATGTAAGAAAATTTGGTGATAAAAGAAAGAAAAGAAAAAAAATCATATGGTGAAAGTTCTAAAATTTTTAACTTGAGTCGAGCAACAGTACAGACAATTCTAAAAAACTTTAAAAAATAATGGTTCCAACGAAAATAACCGCGCAGTGGACGCCCAAAAAAAAAAAACAATCTCGTAGAGACGTCAGCCTGATTCCCAACGAAGTAGACCAAAATCCAAAAGTAAATGCTCAAATATAGCCGAACGCGTAGTAAAAAAAAGTTTTGGTTTACATCACAAATGAGTATCCAACCAAAAACAATAAAAAAAAACTCTAAACGATAACGGATTCCACAGTAGAACACCACGGAAGAAACCTTTTATTTCTGAAAAAACCGGAAACTTCGTTTAAAGTTCGCCAAAAAACACAAAGAAAAGGAAATGGATTTTTGGAAAAAAGTTTCATTTACAGATGATTTTAAATTCACCCTTTTTGGTAGTGATGAAAGGGCAAAAATTTGAAGGAAAACTAACGCCACGCTTGAACCGAAGAACGTAGTAAAGGGTGATTTTTTAAGAGCTTGATAACTTTTTTAAAAAAAAAACGCATAAAATTTGCAAAATCTCATCGGCTCTTTATTTGAAACGTTAGATTGGTTCATGACATTTACTTTTTGAAGATAATTTCATTAAATGTTGACCGCGGCTGCGTCTTAGGTGGTCCATTCGGAAAGTCCAATTTTGGGCAACTTTTTCGAGCATTTCGGCCGGAATAGCCGAATTTCTTCGGAAATGTTGTCTTCCAAAAGCTGGAATGTTGCTGGCTTATTTCTGTAGACTTTAGACTTGACGTAGCCCCACAAAAAATAGTCTAAAGGCGTTAAAATCGCATGATCTTTGGTGGGCCAACTTACGGGTCCATTTCTTGAGATGAATTGTTGTCCCGAAGTTTTCCCTCAAAATGGCCATAGAATCGCGAGCTGTGTGGCATGTAGCGCCATCTTGTTGAAACCACATGTCAACCAAGTTCAGTTCTTCCATTTTTGTTGCCAAAAAGTTTGTTAGCATCGAACGATAGCGATCGCCATTCACCGTAACGTTTTTGCGTTCCAACAGCATCTTTGAAAAAATACGGTCCAATGATTCCACCAGCGTACAAACCACACCAAACAGTGCATTTTTCGGGATGCATGGGCAGTTCTTGAACGGCTTCTGGTTGCTCTTCACCCCAAAAATTCGGCAATTTTGCTTATTTACGTAGCCATTCCAAACAGAAATGAGCCTCATCGCTGAACAAAATTTGTCGATTAAAAAGCGGATTTTCACATTTCGAACCGAACACTGATTTTGCGTAATAAAATTCAATGATTTGCAAGCGTTTGATCGTTAGTAAGTCTATTCATGATGAAATGTCAAAGCATACTGAGCATCTTTCTCTTTGACGCCATGTCTGAAATCCCACGTGATCTGTCAAATACTAATGCATGAAAATCCTAACCTCAAAAAAATCACCCGTTATAAATTGTGAAGCTCGGTGGCGGCAGCGTAATAGTTTGGGGAGCTGTTGCGGCCTCTGGAGTTAGAAAGTTGGACTTTATTGAAGATGAAATGGACGGTACTTATACTTAGTCTCTGTTGGAACATAATTTGAGGCCTTTGGTGGATAATTTAGGGCTCGGTTCCGGTTGGATATTTCAACAAGATACGATCCGATGCATGCGGCGCAAATTGTCAAGGATTGGTTGCATTACTATACTCCAAGTGAATTAAAATACACACCTCAAAGTCCAAAATTGAATATTATTGAACATGTATGGTGAGATTTTTGGAGCGTAGAATTAGAAAGAACCAAATTTCTAGCTCTGCTCTACTCTAAGAGCGCATATTGGGAACCTTGGAACAGCATTACATTTGCAGCGTTGACAAATTTAGCAGAATCAATGCCACGGCGTCTTCAAGCAGTTATAGATACCAATGGGGACCCAACTAAATACTAAAACGTCTTAATAACTAGCATTTTTTACAGTTTTTCGCCACTGAACTAAGATATTTTTGTACTTATGTAGACTTTTGTCAACACAATATTTGAGTTTTTATTCCATAAAATTTGTAGTTTTATATTAATTAATGGATTTTTTTTAAGTTTGTTGTTATTAGAAAGAAGATTAGAATAAAATACTGTATCAACACATTTTCTAAAAAGGTTTTTGTACTCTCACATCGAAGAAAACAGGGGGTGTATGTAGACTTTTGTCCGCCACTGTAAAAAAAAATAAGTTGAAATTTGATTATAAATACGAAAGGACTATTTTACAACGAAATTTGTAAAAAAAATATATTTGAGTTACATATGACCAAAAAAGTTTTCTACAAACTTGATTTCAGGAAAATGTATGGATATTTAGAAATAGTAAGAAGCGCTAGAATTAAGAATGTGTTCCTCTTTATTGTTGGACCTAGAATGATAAAGGTTTTTTTAATATATTATTTCGTTAATATAATTTTTAATGCAGACAGCCAAAAATTTAACAGCAATTACTTCACAATTACCTAATTTAAGTATAACTCGTACGTTTCATATATAACAAAGGTCTATAACAAAGTGAGGCAACTAATTCAACTATTTACTTACTTACTTTCTCAAGCAAGCAAAATAATTTCCTGTTTTTTATTTGAATGGCGCCATGACAAGCAAACAGAAAATAAACAAAGATATAAATAAAGGCTTGCATTGCATTGCATTGCTTATTTACGAATAAATAGGAAATGGTAGCAACAATTAAGCTGCCCATGCAAAACAATGTTGCTTCTTTATTGGCGGACTAACTACAAACAAAAAAGTTTAGCAGTACGACTGCGGTCTTGCTATTATTAGATCTAAATGTTCATATCTCAATATTTTAATCAAATAAACTCAATTCTATTGTGGTAATAATGCATACGAAAGCACTGAACTGAGTACTGAAGGCGGCGCTTAACAATATAGCGAGTTGTAGCTGTCAAAAGTTACGAAAAAGAGGGAAATAAACATTTTTACATTTGAAAATTCCAATTGTAATGTTTTGTAGGTACCTCTGATATTGAAGATAGATTCCCTTGATATTCGCAAGATATACACATGAGTGGACGTGTATCAGTCTTATACTTACTTCGACTAAACTAACGATCAGACGAATGCACTCTGGCGTTAATTTATGAGCGTTTCAATAAGACGTATATGTAGGTGATTTAGTTGCTAACTGGATTTTCAGAACCCCGAGCTAGAAGTGTACGCTAACGTTTGCAAGTGTCAAGTAGGCGCGTTGTATATATTTTGCTCATATACCAATCAACAGCGCTTTTAAAGACAAAAAAGGATATATTTGTTTTTTTCTTCAGCGACATATACTTTTATTAAATTTAACGAAATATTAGTATACACCTTTTGAAGTATATTAGAAAAAAATTTCAATAAAAAATATTAGTAAATAAGACTGTAACGGTGAATCTCCAGGAGCGCCTTGAAAAAAAGTGGTTTAGCGCTAAACATTATAACTCGTTACCGGATCATCTGACACAAAAAAATGTATATGCGTTTTAAAGGTGATGTATTTCTCTATTTAAAAAAAATCTATTTTTTACAGCACTTGGGAGCAAAAAGCGCGATTTTAGCTCAAAAAATCGCTGTTAATTTGTTAATTAAAAATAGAAAAAAATGGAAAAAAAACTCCTGCTGATTTATGTGAAGAAGTAATGATAAAATTTTCAAAATGATAGGTTCAGTAGATTTTGAGTTCTAATGTTCACGAACTTCAAAAATAACGTTCTCGGGAAAATCGATTTGAAGTTTCAAAAGTTTCAAAGTCAGGTATCACGGCCGGTCGTTTAAAACGCTGTAACTCCGTTAGTTTGACTATAATTGACTCAAGATTTTCCACATATTGGTCGTTTTGAAAAAACAATACAAAAAATTAAACAAAATTTTTAAAACTTCCTTACAGTTTGTTAGAAAGTGAATGTATTTTTTTGGTGTCTATGCAAATGCTACTGGTTTTAATTGTATCTCACTGGCTTGCGTGTGTGTATTTCGGCTATAAATTGTTTCCGGTTCTGAGCGATTTATAGGCGCGTATGTAGGCGATTCCTTAATGTGATGAAATACCAGCATATGTATGTATATATAGAGAAAGAATTTGTTTAGTACAATAGCTGAGTTTTCATCTACAGACATATATTTGGAACTATACACAAACATAAGGTTTCCCAATAGGGGTTATATGATTTCTAAGTATGGGTTCGGGCATTTTTAATATGTCTTGATCTGTATTTTCAGTAATGTTTACAATTTAATAATAAAAAAATATACGCAGATGTGATGAGACTGACTTTTGTTTAAGTGGGGCGCTAAATAAATAAAACTCTCGATTCTGATGCCAATGAAACCCATAAATTAGTCATGAACAACCATTACATTTACCTAGATTGATAGTTTGGTGTCGGTTCTGGTCTGGTGGAATCATTGCTCCATACTTCTTTGGAAATGAATCTGATCACACCGTTGCTGTCAATCGGGAGCAGTATAGATCGACAGTATAGATCAACAATTTATGTCCTCAATTGGAAATAGTTGATCTTTCCTACATCTGTTTCCAACGGGGCTACGTGTTGTGTGGCAACAACCAAATTAATGCGAGATAAAATTGTAGATTCAATTATTTCAAGAAATTGTGACGTTGAATGGCCTCCAAGAAGTTGTGATTTAACACTTTTTTGTGGGGTTATCTGAAGTAATGGAACTTTAGCTATAAACCAGACTCTCTTCACTCTTTAGAAGTCAATATTGAACGTGGTATTCATGGCATACAACGAGGTTTCATTTTTCATATACTTCTTCAAAATATCTATATACTGTTAGCAGTAGGATAGACTACGGTAACAGATGATTGTGTGTATAGTCCAACTTGATATTAGAGTCTGAAAGTTTTTTTTCATAGTTTGGCACTAATAATTGCCATATTTGAGGATAAATGAGGATGATGACCAATAGTGCAAACTTCGAAAACTTTCTAAAAATGTAAATAAAACAATATTTTTCTATGCCCGAGAGCGTGAGCGAGAAGAGCGCCAGTTGGGGCTGGTAATTTTGGTAGAATTTTAATTAAGTAGTCAATTGTTTTTAAAGGCTTCAATAAATAAATTTGTTAAGCGCTGTTGAAGATATAATAATAATGATGTTGGACAAACCCTTAGCAGCTTAACATTGCTGCTCTATAAAAAGAAATATTATAATACCGGCATAAAAGTATATAAATCACTTTTCATTTACAAAGGCCACATTCAACACATTTGTGCACATATATATTTGACCCAAGTATACTGTAAAAATATATTTTTTTACGTACTCGTAATAAAGTGCTATCAATTGTGAGGATTAAAAAATATAATCAATTACTTGTATCATGGTCATCCTCAAAATAAATGTAATGACAACAAAAAATTTCAGCAGCAAATGGAAACGCTTATTACTATTATTATTGCATTGGCTATTGCCAATAAAGCCATGCGATAAATCAAGTTTTATTAGGCGCCAACGAGCTAACAACCCCACTCAATTGACAGGCTCCCAACGGCTTTGCATATTGCAAGCGCGCTTTATACATCATGAAATTCAGTCCACAGTTACATATTTTTTTGAGTTCACTCTATTTTTTTTTTTTTTTTTGACCAAACTACATATTTGTCCGTTTTTGTGCCAAATTAATGCGATTCAGCCTATTACTTGTCATATTCGACCGCACAACCAGCCGAAGTGACGTTGCCCTTTAGCCCCGGATCAGTATTATGACCGGATTAATTGGTCGGCATGAAATAAATTGCAACTGTGTAAGTGAGCTCGAAACTAAAGACACCCAGTGCGAACTCTGTTGTGAATTTTTTTCCATCGTTGTTCAAGCAAGTACTTTCTTGCTAGTTGATTTCTTCTATATATTGTACGGTAAAAATAAATATATTAGGACTTAAAAACATACATGTTATTATCTGTAAGTAAAGTAAAACACAAAATATTATTCATATTATCATAAGGCAATCATAGTGACAGGACACATTTTCTTTAGCGGCATGACTATGCCTAGTGTTGTTTTGTTGCTTTCTTAAAAACGACTGAACGATAGAACGTAAGCGTATGTGTGGAGTTAGCTTGCACAATTGTACTATGAAATGCTGGTTTAAATTGTTTAGTGCCGTTTGTACATCCACACACATACAAGCACAACATTTTATAATAAGGGTACTTAGCTTAACCCAAAGTTATGTACAATACTTGCTTATGTGCTTATCTGTATTGTTAATGATATGCAATCGTACTCACAAAGGCCATAATGAATTAGTTCGACTTTTATGCTAAACTCATGATGCAATAAAATTATAGATGAAATTTTCTCCTTCATACAATCAAGTAAACTCTTCTCTCTTAGCTCTTTTTATTTGGCAGTTTGCCAAAGTATATTTTACAAGACTAATATTTCAATAATTGTGTTTGAAGCAAGCTTCAAAAGGGTAGACTTATTTATAAATGTATTATACTTGTATTACACATGGTAAAATTTCAGCCACATACTTTTAAAGAAATAAAATTTGGTTTGATCTTATAAGTGCATAATCGAAATTTGTTGTGACATAGTAATTGGTCTCTAAGTTGAAACTAGTGTGAACCATAAGTATGTCTCTAATCTGTAATGTATCTGTAATTTCGGTCATGAGTACAGTTTCATTTAACCAAATGTTTCGGTATTTCGCTAACGTTGTACATGGAGAGCAAAGCCGTTCAGCAAAATGTAAGTCCAAAGAATTGATTTCGAATATATGTAAAAATATGTGAGAAATTCCAAGTCAGGGTGATGGTACTAGGTCAGTATAGTAAAACCCTCAAAGGGTTTGGCGTTCGTATGTGTCAGTTTTTTTTTATGACCTTTTAAATTTTTTCCTTATCTTGATGTTTTTTCGCGAACCATTTGTCCGATTTTGATGAAACAAATTTAGAAAAATTAGGAATTACAATTTCTATTTGTTTTATTTGTTTTTATTCAAAAAAGTATCCCAATAATGTTCCACAGTGTTATTATATTTTTAATTTTAATTTCAATCAAGCAACTCAAAACTTTGTCACGAAGTGTGAAATTTTGGATGTTATATCATATATCCATAAACCGTTTTGCCTTATGAGCGCTATTTGTGTTGTTTACAATAATTAATAATATCCATCTCGGCCAAGAAATGGAATTAAATAGCGAAAGGTACATCGATGTACTTAAAGGGTCAGTGGGTAATCTTTTTTAATTTTTTTTTTTGCATTTTCTGTTCCCTTATACCCTTAAAATTAATGCTATGTTCGGACCGACATTGAAAACATGTTTTCGGGGGAAAAAGTGGTTTTCGCATGAAAACTTGTGTTTTCGTCCATGTAAAATCTGTCAAACGAAAACACAGTTTTCGCTGAAAACTACTTGAAAACTTACATTCCACTCACTATAATCGGTGCCTGCTCTAGTTTAATCGATTTTTTTGGAAGACATATTTTGCTGCCCCTAAATTGCTACTATATATTTGTTTACATTCCATATAAAAATACAGCTGCTCACTGTTAAGGGGATTCTCTTGTTCTTGAAAAACCATTGCATGGTGCATCAATTGCAGAATTTTCTTCTTGGTGCAACGGCACAACAAACACACGCAAAAATTTGTTTGCAATAGCCGTAAAATATGTCAGACCAAAACCCATGTTTATTTTCGTACCGTCATATATCACTAGATTCTGCAATGGGTGCTCTTTTGGCCTTGCATATTTTGGTATAGGATTTTTGCATTTTGTGTCATCGTGCAATCTTGCAAGAGCAAGAGAATACCCGTATTGATAGTTGTCAGTGAAAACTCAGCGAAAACATAAATTGTCGGTCCGAACGACTTACATTCCACAAGATACAAATGTGTTTTCAAAATGTTTTCAATGTCGGTCCGAACATAGCATAATGTAGAAACCCACTTTACCATTGGAAGGTTTCGAAAAAGGACCAAAAATAATAATACCGCTAGATATTCATACCGCTCGGAGTACACACCTCAAACTTTAACCCGTTTTTCTAACACACTTTTTTAAACTGGCGGACATGATTTTGGTCGAACTACGCAACCGATTTGGTTAATTTGTTTTTTAGATGTTCACAAAACGTCTGCCTATCATCCATATATCTTAATATATAAAAATCACGTGTCACGTTGTTTGTTTGCGATGGACTCCTAAACTACTGAACTGATTTTAATGAAATTTTTAACACTGTGTGCAGTTTGGTCTAACTTGAAAGATAGGATAGTTTATAACTCTCCTTATAGTCGCATTATTTATTTATTGCAAATTATTTGTTTATTATTAGCAAAGAGCTATCCACCAGTTGGTGGCGCTAACAGCGGTATTGAGTAAGTGCGGTATGTTACAGTAGATGGCGCTACAAACATTAAAAACATTAAATGAAAATGCGTTGTTTGAAGTTTATATTATTTGTGGTAAAGTTATACGAGTCTATGACTTCCAAAAAAAAAAATAAAAATTGGGCGGGGCGAAGTTCGCCGGGTCAGCTAGTGTTTTATAATTTATTGACAATGTTATGACAAAATTTATATGAAAAAACATGAGGAAAAATTAAAAACAAACAAAAACACGTTAATTACTTTTTTATTTATTAACAATTTTTCATGATTCTAGCAGGGACGATAACCATTCACGTACTTTTCAAGAATAAATTGAAAAAGTTACAAATATTTTAATTTACTACCTTTTGAATCAAAAATTGTATAACATATAACATTTAGTTGTAGTAAGTTGATTAACTGAAGAAAGTCATTGGAAAAACATATGCTATTTTCATTTATGAAAAGCCTGAAAATATTTAGTTAACTAAATTTTTACTCTTAAATTGTTTAAACTCAACAAAGATTTATCATTCCTTACCACTGGTGGGGGGAAATGAAACGTCTTATATCGAGGGAGTAATCTTTAATTCTAATTTTATTTGATATTTTCTTTGCTTATATTGTATACTATTTTAGAAAACTATCTTAAATAACTAAATATACTCGTATGTGTATATGTACGTATTGCAGCATATTGTTTATGCTGCTTGATATGTTTTATGCTACATGGGGTTGTTTTCAAGTGCACAATTTAATACATGTGTGTGTGTGTGTTTAATGTTATCTCATCTGTAAATTAATGACTTGTGTCGCCATGCATTTTTATTATTATTAGATATGCATTGCATGTAAATGCATTATGTATATATGTATGTATATTAATATATAAATAGATATTTATATTTAGTAGAATTTCGGCTTCGCTGATAAGTAAGCCTGTTCAATGATATTTGAGCATAAATTTTCGAAGTTGGAATTGAAATGAAAGAAACGCTAGATGAACTTGAAAAAAGCTTGGGAAGAAGAAGCAAATATTTTACAGATACGGCTTTATTGCAATTTAAACTAATTTACTTTCAATTAAATGTAAAAAGACATCCATTTTTGCCTTTGAACTGAAATAACTTCTTTCCACAAATGTTGGTGAAATAAAATGAACACCCTGTGCAGATATTAATGTTACTGATCACGCTTGTTTATGCTATATTCTAAAAACAATATGTAATCAAAATCATTGATATGAACAGCATGCATTTTGTTTCCATTCATACAACATTTTTTTAGACTATTTCATATTACTTTAAGAACGACATATAATGCCGCAGAACGTTTTGTGAAGTAGTAGCAGTACAACTATTTTCTTACTTAGTAGCGATTGCTGCACGGAAATCCGCAGCTTGACAACTCATTTGCAACTGAACAAAATGTACAAGCATGTTGTTCAAGTCTGAGTATGCCGTACATGCAAATGCAAATACTCACAAACACATTGCACCCATGCACCAAGCTTTTGCACATTTTCAATATACGGTCTTCATTGTACTGTAGCTGAGAGTAATGAGGACTCTTCTGAAAATTATTCTGAAATCGCATAGTTTACTAAACTAAGTATATTTGTTGCAAACACTTAATATATGAGGCATTTATAAATTTGTTGCAATAAATACAAATGAATTTTGCTCCTAAGCAAAAAGCAAAAATGTCATTGTAAAGAAAGAGGAAACAGGGTGCTAAAACCGCGGAGCTAACATGGAAATGTGAACTTCTATCGTCGCACATGAAGCGAGATGTATACGGAAGTAAACTGGTTGTGGTGTACATATGTAAAAAAAAACTTGCATTTACATTCTTAGAAAAAACCACATTTATACACACAACTGCTCTAATTGGATTGTTTCGTAAACCATATCAACGACAAACAATGCGCTTGCGCATATGTTAGGTAAGAGTAAACCCACATTTGACGTGAGAATTTGTCTGGAAAAGCGATAAGTTTACAGAGTTCTACTTCTCTGTTGAATATATGTAGATGAGGAGGTCAAGACGTATGAGTGACATTGATAGCAGCTAATACATACATTTTTTATAGAAACTCATTGCAGTTACTTTCGAGTACAAACTAAGTTAAGCCATAATCGAGTGCAATTATTACCGAAAATTACATTTCATATTCCTATTCGAACTTCATAATAGACAAATTGGGAAGGATAAAGAGGTCTATTTCTAAGAACAAATAGGCATTCCTAGGTTTGGGTTTAAAGTCAAATTTCTTAAAAGTTAATACAAAAATGCGGTGCACGAAAACATAAGCTTCAAAACATCGAGATAATCACATTTTACTGTTATTAGAGTTTTCACAAAACTATTTTCGTCGATAGTTAATTAAGGCATATTAACACGTTTACCGGATTTTAAGAAAAAACAAAGCTAAATACCCTTCACAGGTGCATTTCAGTTAATAACTATGTGTTCAATTTGCATGGAAGATATATGCTTTAGTAATCCGATCTGATTTCTTCGGAGATTACATTGTTGCCTTAGAAAATAATCTATACCAGATTTCGTGAATATATCTTGTCAAATGTGAAAGTTTTCCATACAAGCATTTGATTCCGATCGTTCAGCTTGTATGGCAGCTATATGTTATAGTGGTCCGATATCGGCTGTTCCGACAAATAAGCAGCTTCTTGAAGAGAAAATGACGTTTGAAAAATTTCAAAACAATATCTTAAAAACTGAGGACTACTTCGTATATATTCAGACAGACGGACATGGCTAAATCGACTCAGCTCAACACACTGATCATTTATATACATATATACTTTATAGGATCTCCGACGCTTCCTTCTGGGTGTTACAAACTTCCGGACAAACTTAATACACCCTGTTCAGGGAATAATTATGCATTCGAATAGGTAAGTCGACTCTACATAGACATATATAAGAGAACAAGAAAAACTAAAAGGCGGCGCATAGTACGTGTATTCGTCAAAAGTAGAAGGAATGCTCAATTTTTCCTACAAATTGTCGCTGTCACAGGAAATTAGGCAATTAAGGACAGCTGGCAAGTGTCAAAATTGAAATTTTAAACAATCAATTGCATAGAGAACAAGAAGAAATACAAACTTCGGCTCCGCCGAAACTATAATACCCTTCACAAGCGCATCTTTTGTAGCATAAAGGAGTATACAACATCTTGAAATCATTTCGATCGGTCAGTTTATATGGCAGATATATGCTTTATCTCCAGCTTCTTGGTGAGAATAGGACGTGTGAAAAATTGTTGGCAGATATCTCAAAAACTGAGACACTAGTCCGCATATGTACAGACTAATTATGCTGATCAATTGTACTATATATTTTTTGTAGGGCCATCGATGTTTTCTTTTAGGTGTCACAAACTTCGTAGCAAACATAACCAATACTTATGTATTTGAATGTTATCATACTCAAATGCAAAGCACCAAAAAGCTCAGCTCTTTTCTCCTAGACGACAATAATTCTCTTTCTTGTAAGATGTTTTCTTTGTGTGCATGTTTTCGTATATTTGTATATTTTAAGATTCTTTTACAAGCGAGTTTGGCGACATAGAGTTTTTTATTACAATTATACCACTAGTTTGCCATACAACATACCTTTTTCCATTACTTTCCATTTCGTTTCTTCTCATTATTTTACTTCGAACTATTTCATAAGTTTTTCCAGGAGTACTAAGCAGATATATGGGCTTGATGACTGTGCTTAGCTTGCCTTCTAGCATTGCGGTGACGCAGAGTCACCTGACTAAGTGACTGACAACTTCCCACAATAATGCAAATTCTTCCTCACTTCACTTTATAATGTTTGCATTTAAGTTGGAAATTTTTGCGTTGATTTGTGCCTTTGCAGTTAATGCTTACAGCGACTTGTGGCATTCTTTATTAGTTGATGATGTGGATATAATAAATAAAAGCATTGAAAAACATAATTGCACATTCGAAGTGAAATTAAGTGGTAAGGAAATTAAAACAACTTCTAAACCAAATAAAAAGTTCTTAGTGAAATAATTATTTATTAAATTTGAGCTTTAAGGAAGTATACGTACTAGCAATTAATTTACTTATGACATTCTTGTGTCAAGAGTATATTCTAATGTGATAGAATCAAATGAAATTTAAAATTGCTATAACAAAATAAAACTTTGAATCAAAACTTTTTTTTAAGTATGAGACCTTAAGGCTAAAAATTCTGGTATTCTGTGTATCAAAAATGGGTTGAAGCGAGTCAATACTTCCATCAGCCTTCATATACCTAATATAAAGATTTTCGAACTTCCGGGTGACTTTATACAGCATACATTGGCCAATATTTTATCCAAGTGAAAAAATATGTTTTACCCATAGCAGTATATCTTTTCGCTTGAAAAAGATAAAATTGGGCGCAGCCTTGACCTAGCCCTCAAAACAAAAACTAATTTCAGAATTTTCGAACATCTGGATGACTGTGCTCACATGATTGGTGATTGTATATAAGGTACCTTAATGTACCTCAGTGAACATTTTTTAACATGTGGCAGGAAATGGCTTACATTTAAAGTAATTTTTAAGTAAATCTCTATGGCAAAATAAGTCTCAACACAACACACCAGCACAGAACATCATGCAGATCCACAACACTGACACACCACACTTACCGCAAGAGCAGATTTCGCAGCTGACCAACACCCCACACCAAACATCAACAAAAAGGGAAGACGAGTAGCGTCCCAGTTTCTTTCGACATCCCGATCAGCATTTTTATATTTTCCTCAAAAAACAAAAATGGTAGCTTTGTTTTATTTTCGGGTGATGAAATATACATCAAATATACACTCTTTAAGTAATATAACCCTACCCAAAAGGGGAAAAGGTGAAAGCAATGACTAAAATGCTAGAGTTATGCCACTTAGAAAATCAAATTTACATATTACAGCATGTCAACGGCAAGCCTCATTTTCATCATGAGGCAACTGCACATAACTCAAACAAAAGAGAGATAAGAGACAGCAATTTCAATAAAATATTTAAGAATATTCAAATAGGATATTTTAAGAAGAATAAAATAGATTCTGTAATGCCACTCCCCCTGCTACGACTTGGCTATAAAATATTTCTTCATTGTTTACTGGATGGGCAAAATAATATAAATACAATTTTTAGATTCAGCGGCAAAATACGATTTTTTATCACGTGCAAATCTGCGGAAATAAGCAACAAAAATATCCACATCCCTCTATTTTAGCTTCGAATTCTGGCTGTTTGCCACAAAAATTGTTTTGTTTAGCATGCATTTATGTAACATTTTCCATTGTCACGCCTCTATTGATGTATTCTTTGCGTAGTTGAACTTTGACAGCTATAGACCACATACTACTGTGCCCAAAAAACACATTTTGTTTATTTTGAAAATTCTTTATTTATTCTTCCAAATTAATTTCATCCCCTTCAAAGTAATCTCCTCCCGATGCTGTGCACTTATAGCCCTGACAGACGAGCAGAATTAATGCGCCTTAAGCAACCCTAATGCGAATTGAAATTTTATGGTGACAGACGGCAAGCTTGTGCATTTAGACAGCTGATAGTGAAATTTGTTTCTTTGTTAAAAAAAAAGTGAAATAAAAATGAATAAGATAAATTATTAAAAGAAATTTTGGTAATTTTGGAAAATCAATATAAATTTAACGAAAAAATTCGTTTATTACACTGTCATAGCTTTTTTCAAAAAAAAAAAGACAAGACCAAATTCGACGGTTTCCTCTTATTTCGGGTCCTGCGAATCGAACTGCATCATGGTTTATACAAAAATTTTTGTTGAAGTTTTTCATCAAAGTGGCCCATTGTAAGAGAAAGGCACATTTTTCTTCGGTCTCTAACTTTTTTAATGTTGACTTTTTTGGTAAACTTTCTTTGGCAAAGCTTCTCAGAATAAATCCGTCTTTAAGTTCTTATATGACTGTAAACCCCAAAATCAATGTTTTTTGTGTCCTTATAGCCAATATGTCGAAAAAACTGAAATTTTAATTTTTTTTAATGTTTTTTCCCTCACGTTTCGTCAATATTTTAATTTACCCTTTGATACTTATACATTAAGTGACATCTTGTAATAGTAAGAAACTTAAACAAAGGCAACGTTCTGAGCAAACTAACCATTAGAAAAAAAAAACAGTGCAGATTGAACACTTTTGTAAACTGTGTTTTTTTTGTTGAGTCTTGCAAATTTGTTCTTGCACGCGTAGCAGTTACCAGTATGATGCCCTTGTGGATCTATCCAAATCATTGGGATGCCGAACCCCATTTTTAGGCACAGTCTTTTTGACCAGTTATGCAGGTTGTTGTTACATTGCGTGCAAATGGTATTTACGAGTATGCTTAAATTTTGACTCTTAGGCAAGCATTTAACGTTTCTTTCAAACGTTACATGTTGTTATTTCTTATTAGTGCAGTGGTTAAAAGCTTGACTCGTTGCTTGCTGATTTGTGTTGGATTTGTAGATGAGTCTTATTAAATTTAATTTAAATATTGTGTACAAATTTATGATACTTATTGATAACACTTATAAGATACAAAAAAATAAAACAGCACACAAACAGTGTAGCTTTTTTAAAAAATACAAATTTTGTTAAATTTTTTTCTAATGGTTAGTTTGCTCAAACCGTTGTCTTTGCTTAAGTTTCTTACTATTACAAGATGTCACTTAATGTATAAGTATCAAAGGGTAAATAAAAATATTGACGAAACGTGAGGGAAAAAAACATTAAAAAAATTGATTAAATTTCAGTTATTTCGACATATTGGCTATAAGGACACAAAAAGCATTTATTTTGGGGTTTACAGTCATCTAAGAACTTAAAGACGGACTTATTCTGAGAAGCTTTGCCAAAGAAAGTTTACCAAAAAAGTCAACATTAAAAAAGTTAGAGACCGAAGAAAAATGTGCCTTTCTCTTACAATGGGCCACTTTGATGAAAAACTTCAACAAAAATTTTTGTATGAAACCATGATTGTAACTCAAAAATGTAATGATGCAGTTCGATTCGTAGGACCCGAAATGGGGGAAACCGTCGAATTTGGTCTTGTCTTTTTTTAACTATCACAGTGTTATTATCTACGTTAAAAGATAATAGAGCGAAATTAATAGCAATAATAGATTGTAATGCCGAAAAATTGTGCAAAAAAGTTAAGAATATTGGAAAAATGGATAGCAAAAGTGCGACATCTGTCAATAAATAGCAAAAATCGGCCATTTTTGAGCAGTGTTGCCTACTCAAATTCATGGAATTCTTGTGCATTACAAACTTGCATTAACATGGTCAAGAGCGCAAATAAATGTAAATTAAGCCCGCTAATGCATATTAGCGCTGTCGTCTGTCAGGGCTATTATGCCAACGGATTTTCCAATATTCGAAACACTGGTTGTAGTCACTTTCCGGGATGGCCTTCAGTTCCGTCTTCGCTGCGGCTTGAATTTCCTCTATCGTATAAAAAACGGTGTCCCCGGAGCGGTCTTTTGACCTTGGTGAACAGCTAGAAGTCGCACGACGCTAGATCAAGTGAATACGGTGGTTGCGGAACGATATGGGTTTAGTTTTTGGCGAAATGATCTCGAATTACGAGGGCAGTATGGGATGGTGCATTATCGTGGTGTAAAAACCAAGAATTGTCTTTCCACAATAATATTCCTTTTAGGCGGATAGCGTTACGCAAACGACGCATAACGTTCAAATAATATTCCTTGTTGACTGTTTGACCGGTTGGAAGGAATTCATAATGCACAACACCAAAATAATCGAAGAAAACAGTCCACATGACCTTGATTTTTAGAGACCTTGGCGCGATTTTTTTGGTCTCGGCTCTCTTTTGGCGCAATATTCGCTCCATTGATCGGTTGTTTCGGGGTCGTAAGCATAGATCCAAGTCTCATCGCCAGTTATAATGCATTTCATGTCGGTCAGTCGGAAAGCATTGTTTCACACACTTCATCGCGACACCTTTTTTCCAAAAAATCAATGTTTTCGGTACCAGTCGAGATTTGACGAGCTTGAAGCCCAAAACATCCTTTAAAATGGTATTGGCTGAGCCTTTCGATATGCCAACTTCATTAGCAAGGTCTCTAATTGTTAATCGACGGTTTTTCAACACAAAATTTTTTATTCGTTCAACGTGAGCTTCGTCGGTTGAGGTTGATGGTCGCCCTGGACGCTCTTCGTCTTCGATACGTTCACGGCCGGCCAGTAGCAATGGTGCATGCAATAGCACTACACAAATTATTGAAGGCGTTGCTTAAGCGCACAGCGGGTTGTAGCCACCAAGGGATACGAATACAAATTTTTTTCACTAGCAAAGTCCAGTTGTAGAGCCTCTAAATAACATTGTTATTGGAAATAGTGTGAATTTCCTTAATCTTCAGTGGATGTGTAGACGTGCAGCAGTATTTTAGGTTCTCCAACTAAACGATCGATCGTCTGAAAGCGCTATGGCGTTGATTTATGTACGTGACAATTAAAAGAAAAGCCACCGTTTGCTAGGTGTACGTAAGTGATTCAGTTCCCTCAGTGATGCAAAGTCTGGAGCATTTGCTAACTTGTCCGTGTCTAGTGGGCGAGGTCTACACATTTCACTCATATACTAGGTATAGTTTATTGGTGTGTGGATATGTATTTTCTGCGAGACATACGCTTTCTTTTTCAATTAAGACACCTCCCACCTGCCCCCACCCTTGCCAGAGTGCGTGCGATTCGCTTATAAATTACATCCGCTTCTGCGCAAATTAGAGGCGCGAATGTAATGCAATTAATAGTATATGAAATATTTTTTATGTGCTGAATATTAATGTATGAATGTTCTTACTCTCACATATGCATAAATATATTTAGAAAAATAAAGACTAAAAAATTATAGTCTTCTTCAACTTTCTTACTTTTAGCATTGCCATCCTCAAATCCTCAACATAAATCCGTTGACAACAAAAAAGTTCAGCAACAAGTGGATTCTGCCTGTTATTATTGTCATGACTTTTGCCAATAAATCTATGCGATAAATCAAGTTTTATTATGCGACAACCATAATTAACAATTGCATTCAATTTGCGGGCTATCAACGGCTTTGCATATCACAAGCGTCCACAGATACAAATTTGTACCAAATTAATGCGCTTTAGCCTACTAGTTCGCACATCCGGCCTCACCAGCAGCCGCAGCGAAATTGCCTTCGGTTTTCCCCACACAGAAACCTCAAATTTAATGAATATTAATTATCATTCGAAAGAAGATTATTTGGCTCTTAAATTTTGAAGACTATCTACTTCAAATGTTGGCTGCGGCTGCGTCTCAGATAGTCCATCCTTTGAGTATAATTTTCGATGCCTCGTTCGAGCAATTTGACTGGTAACTGACAAACTGATGTTTTGTTCCAGGGCCTGAATCAAATATTGTCTACATAGATTTAAAACTTTACATATCTTCTTCTTCGCTAACATCTAGACGAGTTAACAACAACGAGCCCGTAGTTTCTTCTTTCCGCACTTTGACGTTAATTCAAGATACCAAATGTCGCCAGGTCCTTCTCCACCGGAGGGGAGGTCTTCCTTTTCTTCTGCTTCCCCCAGCGGGTATTGCATCGAACATTTTCAAAGTTGGAGTGTTTTATTCCATAACCCCTTGTTGTCTGACGGTACTCTCCAGTACCACTTCGAATTTTTCTGTTTTAAATAGAATCGCTGAACTTCTTTCTGCAAGCAGACCAACGGTACTTTAAAGTACAAAATAAAGCACATATATAACAGAACTTTTTGTAATATTCGTGATTTTTCGCTCTCTATGCTCATTTCAAGTTAGTGTTTTCCATAGTGCGGTCGTAAAAAAAAAGTGTTGTATTATTTTACTTATATATTGCAAAATTCTTAAAATTTCTCCACGAAATAAAGAGGAACTTAAAGTTTTGTTAATTTGGCATTTATTGTTGAAGACGCAGAGGAGTCTAACTTTTTTATTTACCGGTGATATTTGATTTTCTGAAGGAGACTTGTAAGTACCGTCGGGCGCAGTTGGCCCTTGTTTTTTACACACAACACTGATTTCCTTATATACAGGTTTATACAGATAATAGAATATAATGGCTGGAGTTCACGGCAGATTTTTGACAGAAAATCAAATTGCTTCCATTTTGGAAGAAATTCCAATTGATAATGCACAAGATACGGATATTGAGAGTGAGGATGATGAGATGAAGAGGTGATGACTTCACCGAACGATGAAGATCAGTTTTTGATTGAAGTTCTAAATCAAATTCAGGAAGAAGAGACAAATATTTTGCCGGAAAATTTCCGAAGCACAGTTTTTGAAGAACCGTTGCGAAAATGGAAAAAAGTTGAGAAACCCACCGTGGTTTCACAATTTGATTCAGTAGAGGGACCAGTAACTGGTTTTTTTGAGGATATGGAAACGCCAACACAATTTTTCGTATCTTAAATGGAAGCCATTATGGAAGGAATCATATTTCATTCAAATTTATATGCGGTACAAAAAAAATAAGACTTTGAATCTACAAAAAAGTGAACTATTGGCATTTATCGGCATAAACTTTTGTATGGGCTACCATCTGCTGCCAAGTTATCGTCATTATTGGAGTATCAGTGAAGATCTGGCAGTCCCCGTAGTATCAAAAGCCATGTCCCGAAACAGATTTGATTTGATTTTACGTTTTTTGCATGTAAATGATAATTCTAAAATTACGGAAAACAATAAGGATCGGCTATTCAAAATTCTCCCTATGATTGAAGCTCTAAATCAACGTTTTCAGCTGGTATACCATAGAATGAAGGAGCTATCAGTTGACGAATCCATGATTCTTTTCAAGGGTAAAAGTGCCATAAAACAATATTGCCCTATGAAAGCAATTAAGCGTGGTTATAAATTATGGTGCTTGGCGGATCAACGAGGTTATATCAAAAAGCTCTCTGTATACCAAGGAAAGGATGAAGCTGTCGTTAATTCCTACATTGTATACTGTTAAATCCATGATAAGATTACTCTACTAGAATACAGGCGGTCAGTTGCACAAGGCTTAATGACGCAAAAGGATGTTGGTGCCAACAAACGCAGGTTGAGTCTTGCACCAACACACGCTAGCAAAAAAAACGTCGTGGTAAAAGTGAGACAGTACCGAAGGATGTCCGATTAGGTAATTTGGGGATACATTGGCCAACATTTGGTGAAAGTCGAGGAAGATGTGAAATGTGCAGTTTAAAAAAAAATTCAGTCAAAGCCGCATTCGAAATGTCAACACTGCGGAGTATTTTTGTGCTCCAATGAAAAAAATAATTGTTTCTCCGAGTATCATGGCATTAATGTATGAAAAATATGAGCTCCTCAAGCCCGACGGTACTTTTAAGTACCATATCCTTTTTTTATACTAAGATGTCCTATACATTTTTTATTGTTTTTATTGCTTAATAATATATGACTACGAATGGAAATATGTGAAAAGTTATTAGATAATTGTCTTTATTCTTGGTTTGGTCAACAAGGGGATAAAGACGACATGATCTAGCCAGCGCAGCCTTCTTCTTCTTTACTGGCGCAGAAACCGCTTGCGCGGTTATAGCCGATTAACAACAACCAGTCGTTTCTTCTTTGCGCTACGTGGCGCCAATCGGATATTCCAAGCGAAGCCAGGTCCTTCTTCACCTGGTCCTTCTTACGGAGTGGAGGTAACTTCCCCCGGTGGGTACTGCGTCGAATAATTTCAGAGCTGGAGTGGACATGACCTATCCAGTGCCGCCGCTGTCTTTAAATTCGCTGATGTTAATGTCGTGTATCTTATACAGCTAATCCAACCACAAATTTTTCGAACAATCTTTCTCTCGAAGACTCGCAACGTCGACTCATCAGATGTTGTCATCGTCCATGCTTCTGCGCCATATAGCAGGACGGGAATAATGACTTATGGTATTTTTAGTAATTTGGTTCGACAACGTCGGGTTAGAGTTCTAAGCTTCCGCTTGCAAAAGTCGAGCGGCTTCAGTTCTTGCACAAGTTGTATTTTGTGAGCTTTTAATTTAAAATATCGACGTAAAATGCCAAGTCGTTCCATATGTCAGTCCGAGTTGCTGCGATCGCCGCCGAATCGAATCGATGACTTTAAACCAAATTCCATTTGCCCCTGTGTAAAAATTTGTTTTCCTATTAATAACTATTCACTAAGTATGCTTTTTGTTATACTTATTGTTAAAATATTAAAAATTTTTGTTTGTATTCTTAATGAACCCATAAAATAAACAAAGTACCCAATGAACATTTTTGTTGATTCTCAAATTGAGATGCGTTTGAGAATCAACCTTATTTTCAAATCTCAAACGTTTGTTCTCTAAGTCATTTAAATTTGAAAACAAAGGCATTCTCAAACAAAAAGGCACATTTTTAATATGAAATTTTCCTTTGTTCTCAATTTGAGAATGTCAAAATCTCAAACATTTTCTGAAATATGAAACGAGAGGAATGGAACGAATTCCAATTACATTAATTGAAGTTGCCACTGATTTAAAAATAAGAACTGGTTGAAATTAAGTTTTGAAATTAATTTTTGTTTATATAAGAATTTATAGAGGTTTATTTCACGCAGTACATATACATATACTCGTATACATAAATTTTATTAAACAATAAATAAGATGGTAACTTAACAAAAATTCATTTTTTAATTTAAATTAACGAAAATAATGTACATTCTTAAGATAAGGAAACAAACGAAAAAGTTAATTTCAGTGCAAAACTTAAGAATAATCCAATTACAACTTACAAAATTAAATTTAAAATTGTCGCGCAATAATATAAGAACTAATTAATCTTGATTACCGATGACATATTCTTTTTGTTTTCGTATTCAATTCATTTTTTTTATTCTGTTGCTGGCGTGTTGGAAAAAATTCAATGTCGTCCGCTCGAAATCCATATCCGTGGCAGCGGTAGGGAATTTTTGAAGGTATGCCTCTATAGATTCCTCATATACGGAATCTTCACTTTCTATATCATTAAACTCATATTCCACCCTATTGGAAGTAGAAGGACTTTCCTGCATAGCCGCATCTACACCTGGGATCTCCAGGCTTTTATTTTTCTCTACTCCATCACTATCTGTGAGCAAGTCAAATATCTGCCTCACTTCACTTTTTATTTTCTTTGTAGTATGCATTTTCTGTTCGAAATATCACAATTATAACAAATATTTATAATATTATACTTCCTTTCACTTTTATTCTTCAAAATTGCTGCACATCACGATTACGTTTTTTTTTAATTATGATTATGATTGGTTGATTATTGAATGGAATGAAACGGCATGCCATATATTTGAGAAAATGATTTTTATCAAATTGTAAAACGATGGAAACAAATTTGAGAAATAGCCTTTGAGAAACGTTTGAGAAAATGTTGTCTTTCAAATTGAATAAATGATGAATTTCAAATTGAAAATTAATATTTTCTCCAACGTTTGAGAATTTCAATTCCAGTGTTTGTTGGGTATTATGAAGAACACATTATCGAATGATACGTTTTTTCGCAGATCTTCTCATACCACACCATCAGAACTATTAGGCTAACAGTACCGACAATAAACGTATTAGCGAGGTAATAAATTGAAGAAAATGCGCATAAAACATGCATGTTTATAAGCTTTCAAAGCTGAGGAACTCAAAAGCTAAACCGATTGAACAAATAGTCCAGTCATTTAAGCTTATATTAGGTAAGAATATCGGAATTCGAGATACCCAGCTGTAAGTCTGTAAATACTTGTATATTGATACTCTAAAAGTTGTCTCAAAACCTACATATGGTAGGGTGTACGCAACTATTAAATCTCAAGGTCAATGTTCACAAAAATCGGTTTTTTGCGCTTGTTTTGTAAATATTTCATTTCCTATGGGTTTTTTGCTATTTGTATTTATTATCAATATTATAGAATACAAAATTCTCTACAAATTTTGTTTGAAAAAATTTTTCATACGGTGAACCCTTTTGAGATAGAGGGCGGAGAGCGCGCAGTCACAGCATCATTTCAGGTCAACCGGTGCCTGCAGTCAAAAAAGACTAGTACTACTACGATAAAGCAGCCGTAGCATTCGTCAAGAGCTGGGCATGAGTCATCAAAAATTCATTTCAATTTCAATAAAAAAAAATTATTTGAATTTAAACCTCATTAATATTAATAACTTCTTACATGATAAAAAAAAAACAAATAAATTACGAATTTATCTTTTTATTAAAAAATATCATTCAATACATTTATTTTTATTAAAAGTAAAAAAATGGAATAAAGTGTACTTCTTCCTTTTCATCGTCGTCTTCGGGCTGCTGGTAAATTTCAAACTGGTCTTCATTATCGCCTTCAACGACATTTGTCTCAAGTTCTTCCATGATTTCGGGGTCAAAAGTTCCATCTTCGTTAATGTCGCTCTGATATGGTAGAGCATTGAGACAAGCTTGTTCATTACATTGGCCACAAGCTAAAGAGCATTGCAAGCCCGCTTTCCTGCATCCGCATCGCGAACCACAACCACTCTTGCAGTTGCAGAAAATTGTATTTAGCAAATGTTCTGGAGCAGGTGGTAAAATTGTCATGATTGGGCGGTTTAGATCCTCCCAGTTGAAAAGGTTGGTCACATCCCTTAGGCAAATGTATACTTTAAATAAGCAAACATAAAAACGCATACGCATATACAACAAAGCGCAAAAATGATAGGCTCCAGAAAATCGTTTCGTATTGCCCAACCCCATACCTGGGACTCCAATTCATGCCCTGACCAAGTTTGAACTTGACAATATACATGTTCGAAATGTTGATGAGCAGCTGCACTTGTTGGTGGAATATTTGAAAGCTGCACAGGTTTATTTAAGTTTCACAGGTTTCGGAGCATTATAGACTGTCAATAAGGTTTGAGTTCAACTCTCTAATAATCTCCTGGCCGAAAAATTTTCTTCCTCAAATGCTGCAGCTACTTCATCCAAATTTGTCAGTTTCTCAAAAACTTTTAAAAATGATTTTTTTTCCTTTTTAAAAAGCGCAGAAGTTGTGTCACATCCACTTAATGCGTGCAGAAATAAAATATGTGTTTTGGAATGAGGATAATTATCAAAACTTTAGGTCGAGTATATCTCCGTTTTTACATTTCCTTTCCCAACTTTTTTAAAGAAAATGTCTTGTTCGTAAGACAGTGTACGCCCAATTAAAATGACGAGTAAATAAATATCGTGTCCTATTATAACTGCAGCTTTTTCAGACTTTGATTCTTCAATTAGTTTCAACAATAAGAACATCCGCATCATCTCTAAGAAATGCAATAAAGTTCTTGGAATTTCTTGATTAACATTATCCAACATTTTACTAGGAGGTGGATAGTTTCAACTATAGATGTTCGGATATCTTCTCTAATAATTGCTGCTGCAGCTTCTACAATTTTTAGCCTTTCTGCTTCAGGATCTATTTTTTACTTTCGTACCAAGCTTTTGATAGAATATTAGCTTGTGCATCACGGAAAGAAATGATTGTGAAAGCTCCAACTTTCTTCGTAATTACGATATCGGTTAAGTACTTCTATTGTAGTCTTGTAATGATAGTTTTATCATCTGATGATGATGATGATGATTTATTTGAAAAGTTTGTACAATAGCATGGCACTTCGTTTCAGCAGCGATCAAATCATACTGTAAAATTATACGACTTTTCACCCATTCTCCGTAATCATCCCCACGTTCTTCTTCTTCTTCTTTACTGGCGTAGACACCGCTTACGCGCCAGTCGTTTTTTCTCTTCGCTACGTGGCGCCAATTGGATATTCCAAGCGAAGCCAGGTCCTTCTCCACTTGGTCCTTCCAACGGAGTGGAGGTCTTCCTCTTCCTCTGCTTCCCGCGGCGGGTACTGCGTCGAATACTTTCAGAGCTGGAGTATTTTCATCCATCCGGACAACATGACCTAGCCAGCGTAGCCGCTGTCTTTTAATTCACTGAACTATGTCAATGTCGTCGTATATCTCGTACAGCTCATCGTTTCATCGAATGCGATATTCGCCGTGGCCAACGCGCAAAGGACCATAAATCTTTCGCAGAACTTTTCTCTCGAAAACTCGCAACGTCGACTCATCGGTTGTTGTCATCGTCCAAGCCTCTGCACCATATAGCAGGACGGGAATTATGAGCGACTTATAGAGTTTGGCTTTGGTTCGTCGAGAGAGGACTTTATTTTTCAATTGCCTACTCAGTCCGAAGTAAGAGTAATCCTGCGTTGGATTTCCAGGGTGACATTGTTGGAGGTGTTAATGCTGGTTCCTAAATAGACGAAATTATCTACAACTTCAAAGTTATGACTGTCAACAGTGACGTGAGAGCCAAGTGGCGAGTGCGACAACTGTTTGTTTGATGACAGGAGATATTTCGTCTTGCCCTCGTTCACTGCCAGACCCATTTGCGTTGCTTCCTTGTTCAGTCTGGAGAAAGCAGAACTAACGGCGCGGGTGTTGAGGCCGATGATATCAATATCATCGGCATACGTCAGCAGCTCTTATAAAAGATTGTACCTGCTCGATTAAGTTCTGCAGCTCGAAATATTTTCTCCAGGAGTAGGTTGAAAAGTCGCACGATATGGAGTCGCCTTGTCTGAAACCTCGTTTAGTGTCGAACTGCTCGGAGAGATTCATTCCGATCCTTGCGGAGCTTTTTGTTTTGTTCAACCTCAGTTAACACAGACGTATTAGTATTGCAGGTATACAAAATTCAGACATCGTGCCACAAAGGCAGCTCCTTTTCGTTCTGTCGAAAGCAGCTTTGAAATCGACGAATAGGTGGTGAGTATCGATTCTCCTTTCACGGGTCTTTTCCAAGATTTGGCACATGGTGAATATCTGGTCGGTCGGCCACACTGATACAATACGCTCGATAGAACCTTCTATGCGATGTTGAGGAGGCTAACCCACGGTAGTTGGCGCAGATTGTGGGGTCTCTTTTTTATGGATTGGGCATAGCACTCTTAAATTCCAATCGTTGGGCCTGCTTTCTTCCGACCATATTCTACAAAGAAGCTGATGTATGCTCCTTAGCAGTTCTTCGCCGCTGTATATGATTTGCTCGGCCGGCAATCCATTGGTCCCCGCCGCTTTGTTGTTTTTCAGTCGGGTAATTGTTATTCGAACTTTTTCTTTGTCGGGCAATGGAACGTCTGCTCCATCATCATCGATTGGGGTATCGGGTCGCCTTCTCCTGGTGTTGTGCGTTCACTGCCATTCAGCAGGCTGGAGAAGTGTTCCCTCCATAGTCTAAGTATGCTCGGGAATCGGTGATTAGATCACCTTTGGGGGGTTTTACAAAAGTATGCTCCGGTCTAGAAATCTTCTGTAGTCGCCGCATCTTTTCGTAGAATTTTCGACCATTGCTCCTATCAGTCAGCTTCTCAAGCTCTTCATACTCACACATTTCGGCATCTTTCTTTTTCTGTTTACAAATGCGTCTCGTTTGCTTCTTCAACTCTCAGTATCTATTCCATCCCGCACGTGTTGTAACGTTTCGAGGTGGGCAGTCTGTTTTCTTTCCCGCTGCGACACGGCACTCCTCGTCATACCAGCTGTTCTTTTGCACTTTCCGAAAACCAATGGTTTCGGTTGCAGCTGTACGTAAGGAGTTTGAAATGCCGTCCCACAGTTCCCTTATACCGAGTTGTTGACGAGTGCTCTCAGAGAGCAGGAGTGCAAGCCGAGTAGAAAATCGTTCGGCTGTCTGTTGTGATTGCAGCTTCTCGACGTCGAACCTTCCTTGTGTTTGTTGGCGTGCGTTTGTTGTTGCACAGAGGCGGGTGCGAATTTTGGCTGCAACAATATAGTATTCCGAGTCGATGTTAGGACATCGGAGCGCACGCACATCTAAAACACTGGAGACGTGTCTTCCGTCTATCACAACATGATCGATCTGGTTGTTGGTTTTTCGATCCGGAGACAGCCAGGTAGCTTGATGTATCTTCTTATTCTGGAATCTAGTATTATAGATAACCATATTTCGGGCCCCGGCGAAGTCGATCAGCCTCAACCCATTTGGGGATGTTGGTCACATCGTCCTTCTCTTTCGTCGTGTCGTGGGAGCAAATCAGCGATATGTTGAAGAACTTAAGGGACCGGACATTCCAGGTGCATGCCCTCAATTCGTAGTCCTTATTTCGTTTGCCATGGTCGTCATCAAAGGGGGGTCTCTCATCCGAGGCTGATTGTTGATTTTCATTGGTAAGATTTTTTACGTGGCGGGTCTCAAACCCAGCGCACAAACTTAAGTAGGGGAAGTTTCGCCTTCTCACTTTAGCTCGCCTTCAAACGGATGTTCTTAGGCTGCCCAGAGGATACTTGGTCAAAGACCGGACGTCGTGAGCTGCTTGAGTCATATGTAAAAGAATCGTTTCTGGCCACTCCCAAGTGAATGGCGATCAGAGAACTTTCCTCACTTGCGTGAACCTCTACACATGACTCCATTCTCCCCACGTTCTTCTGCTTTTTTGATAACAGTATCTTTGAACTCAAGGGTACTCACATTTTTGACCGGAGACACCGGTTGACCTGAAATGATGCTGTGACTGCGCGCTCTCCGCCCTCTATCTCAAAAGGGTTTCACCGTATGAAAAATTTTTTCAAACAAAATTTGTAGAGAATTTTGTATTCTACAATATTGATAATAAATACAAATAGCAAAAAACCCCAAAGGAAATGAGATATTTTACAAAAAAAAACGCAAAAAACCGAGTTCTGTGACCTTTGAAATTTAATAGTTTGCGTTACACCCTATCATATGTAGGTTTTGGAGACAACTTTTTAGGGTGTCAATATACAAGTAATTTACAGACTTACAGCTAGGTGTTCTCAAATTCCGGAGGTGAACTTAATTATAATGACTGGAC